>NW_019154085.1:80162257-80303749 GCF_002288905.1 Enhydra lutris kenyoni
AAAAAAAAAAAAGGCAAACACAATCTGTGAACTCAGAATATATCAAAACAATCTTGGGTAGTCAATGATCGTGGACAACAAACAAATGCTATGACAGGAAATAACCAGTATATGGCACTCAGACTACCCACACCTAAAAGTATGCTGGTTAAGTGAAGCTTTTGAGTAGAATTCTCAAATAAAATGCTAGCTTTCAAAGAGAGAAAATTAGGGAAATATGTAAATGTGCTGGTCTTATGGAAAGGAAACACATGATACGTTAAACCACCAGAAATACAAATAACTAAATCAACAAACTTTTCTGAATATCTAATATGAACAGGCATCTATGATTCAAATATTAACAAAATGTTATGTGGAAACACATGACATCTAAAGCTAATGTCCCATTTTAAGCTATGCCATAGTTGGATGCTTTTAATTGTAATGAATGGGAAAACTTGAATTACTAAATGATAGAGATCAGTCAATGCATTTATTGTTTCTATGACCTATAAAATGAGTTCCCAGTAATAGAAAATAGCCCTTCTGCCTCCAGCTTTGTGATCACAGAGTTGGGAATAAAGAAAGTGAAGTGTCTGCTAGTTCCCTGGCTAAGGGTAGCTATGGCATTGCTCCATGGCTACTCAGATTTTTGAGTTAGGCTTCCTAGTCAGGAGGTCCTGCATTATATTGTACACCTTACACTTATACTATGTTGCATGTTATATCTCAATAAAGCTGGGAGGAGAAAGGTAGAAAGATTTTGCACCTGGACATCCATTCCAGTCTGAACAAACTGCTTTCCAGAGATGGGTGGTATTCTGATCCTTCAGTGCAGAAGTCTGAGTCATGTAGAGAACTATCATAACTCTTTTTTCATTTGTTGAACTGAGAGATACTTTATATTCTGCAAAAGAATCATGAAAAATAAACAAGTATAGTTTCCCCCAAAAAAGAAGAGATTAGGTGACTGATGCTTCCTTTGTACTACTCAATTCTTGGAAAGAGTCATAGAGATCTTGATTAGCTTGCTTAACAATAATAGAAAATAATTGCAGTGTGCTAATCTCTTTTGCTATTCTTTGGTGGAATAGCACTTTTTAGAATTAAAAGATCTCAGCCTAAGAAGGAATGTCATATAATCCACCATGAAAGTCATATGAACATATGTCAACAGTGAAGCCAACTTAAAAAAAAAATCCATTTGAAATAAAACCCATGATTTGAAATCTCTCCATTGGTTCAGTTCTCACTCAGCTTGTTTTCAAAATTATTTTTAAAGTATTTTACTTAGCTCAGTGTTATTCCTTATAAACCAGTTTACAAAGCCCAAGTAAGATAAAAATCAGTTGCTATGAAATTTATTGAATGCAAAATTGAAAACAAAAGATTTATCCACCAAATGCTTAATTAAATGTTAAATGTAGAGTGTAGAAATCATCTTGTTACTGATACATTTTTTTTCTCAACTCTATATATTTGTATACCACTTATCATTATAGTGTCTAGACAGCTTGACATTTGTGTCCTGCCAGTATAAAACACTATATTATCTGGCCAAGCCTATGGAAAGTCATATGGCATGCTGAATTAATCAAAAGCAAACACAAAAATAAATCACCCTTTGTGATCAGACATTGGATATTATTATTAGATTGTAATGGTGTGACTTTCTCTTCATATGCATCTTAAATACTAATGTAATTAAGATACTTTGTGGAAATTGATAACATTCCCTCTGGCTCATCCATAAAAAAGATTAATACCTAATAACTAGTACTGTTAGTGTAACTATCAATATGGTTACTCTTAATTAGCCAGATTTCTGAAAATCTCATATTGGGATTCAGCTAAACTTCAGGAATTATTTCCTCCCTCTTCAGTTTTAAGAAGCTTGCAATTGCAGAAGATTAAACTATTTTCTTAGCAATTGGCTAGAAAACACAATTTTCCTTGACCTGGTTCCATTTAAATGCATTTCAAAAACCATTCTTTCTTTTTCTTTTTCTAATAGATGCAAACATCAGGCCATAAATACAATTAAAGTTCTGGTCAATAAGAGGAATATTTATAAAACCCACAAAAGTAAACTTTATAACTTATACACATATTATTAAATAAATTTTGTAGTTCTCAGAACTGAAGGTAAAAAACTAAAGGTATTTGAAGATTATTGCTGGAGAAAGTTCTCTTAAGGCAGTCTTCAGATTAGTACTGATTCCTATTTCCTTATCTAAGAATACAAATCAAAATGAGGAAAGTAATGGGACTGTGCATACGTTTTACTAAGGGCACAATCTGGAATTTGGAAGAAATTTGTAGGAAATGCTGAAGCAACAAGACTTTTTTTCTTTTTATGCTTTTAGCCTCCACCATTAGCTAGGCACAGCCACAGAGTGGTATGGATAAATGGTCCTATTCTTTTCTATGTCGTCATAGTTCATTGCAATCTTATATGAAGACATAAATATCCTAGAAGTTGAGGAATGTACCAGAACATTAGCAGAAGTTTGGCTGACGGATTACATAATACTTTTCATGTCTTCTGGTTCTGATACTCAGTCTCCCCTCAGATTGATTCCAACACATGCATATGACCCTAGATTGATGGCTTAAAGAATGAAAAACAGCCTATGGCAACGGAGGTGATTTCAGATGTAATCCTGATCTTATGAATTCCTTAGTATAGTGGCATGGGAGACAATCACGCAAACTGACGTTTCTTGATAATATCTTTGCTTGATATTTAATACTTGCTACTTTCAAACTTAAAAGGACCATTTTTTATCTTGTAAGATTTTATTTATTTGTCAGAGAGAGAGAGAGAGAGCGAGCACAAGCAGGGGAAGTGGCAGGAGAAAGAGAAACAGGCAGAAAGAAAAGCAGGCTCCCCCATGAGCAGGGAGCCCAATGCTGGGCTGGGTCACAAGACCCAGGGATCATGACCTGAGCTGAAGGCAGACGTTTAACTGACCAAGCCACCCAGGTGCCCCAATGACCATTCTTTTATGTAAATATGCAGGTAATAGATTAAGTATACTGTCTATAGATAATAAGTATACTTAGTATATTCATCTATAACTTCCATTACCTCTATTACCTAAAATATATTTAGTATTATACATTATGTAATAAAGGTAATATACTAAGTATACTGAAACCATTATTACTTGTAGTATAAGTAATAATATATAATGTTGTAGTATTTCTTTGAATTTTTACTCAATATTGATCAGTTTTCTAGTAAGATGCTTTTATCATTTACAAATCATGAGTTCTCTTTCTTCCTCTCTAATATTTAGACCCCTTTTTTGTGTGTGTTTTTCCATACAGTGATGACCAGGAACCCCAGTATTTTGTAAACAGCTGTGGTGTTAAGAAACATCTTTGTCCTTTGTTAAGTTTTAAAGAGGAAGTATTAAACATTTGTTCATTAAGCCTAAGTTTTGTTATAGGTTTTGGTATTACTTATATCAAATTAGGAAATCTCATTTACCACTAATAAGTACTTTTTAAATAATGAAATAATATTAAATTTTATTGTATGAAGTTTCTGTAACAATTGGTAGATGTAAATGTTTTCTCTTTTAATCTATTAATACAGTGAATTACAATTAGTTATTTCTGATGTAGAACATTATCTTGTGATTTTTAACCACATTTTTATGATCATTATTAATGGTTCTCTAAACTAAAATAAATATATACTTTGATTACCTAAGTAGACTTGATTTTAGCTAAAAATATGTCCATTGTTTTTTCTAATATTTATCTCAAGTTTGATTGATTCATGACATAGATAAGAACTAAGGTGTACTAAGTATTCACTCCCAAGACTTGGACTTTCCGACTGATAAAATCCATTTGTTTAGCCTGGATGAATGAACTCTTTCATCTGAATAAGTAATAACTGGTTAAGGGACTAAAATTGTTTTTGAGGAGAGCAAATATATGTTCTCAAAAGCAGGAAAATTCTATCCAAAGTGAAAATAAAAGGTAATGAATTGGAAGTTATAATGGGAAAATAAGCAGTAGAGATTAGTAGCAAGGAAAGTTGAAAGAAGGATAAAATATGCTTTCAAAAATCAGTGGATGGGGGTGCCTGCGTGGCTCAGTGGGTTAAAGCCTCTGCCTTTGGCTCGGGTCATGATCTCAGGGTCCTGGGATCGAGCCCCACATCGGGCTCTCTGCTCACCAGGGAGCCTGCTTCCCCATCTCTCTCTCTGCCTCTCTGCCTACTTGTGATATCTGTCTGTCAAATAAATAAATAAAAATCTTAGAAAAAAATCAGTGGATGAATATTTCTCAGGACAAAGACTCTAAAGGTATAAGCTTGGATTTATCTTTCTAGTTTGCCCAGGTTCAGGAATAGTTGTAGCAGCTTTTAGGAACTTTGAGGAACTAAAACTTCATGGGCTGTGTTGGTATCAATTATCTCTGACGTCCTTCAGTGCGTAAACTAGATTATCTAAGGATGATGAAATGGTTGCTGTACAAAGACACTGTATTGTACCTCACTGTACTACACTTCATTGTAGTACATCAGAACATACTGAATTTTGTACCCCTTGACCAACCTAGCAGTAAGGTATTCTTTTGAGCCCTTTTATGCTGTATTCACTTCCCTTGTACATCTAAAAGTCCCCACCTTTGGCAAGTAACCCAAAGAATGATCAAAGTAATAAGTAGAATCTAGGAAGAGATTCAATCTAAGATTTTAATGTAACTGTAAAATGATTTGTCCATGCAAAATTTGGCAAACACAACATGGGGAACTGTGTAATTAAAAAAAAAAGCACTATGGTAAAAGCACTAAAAAAAGAGCTAGGTCATAATTTTATGTATGTTTTGCCGATATAAGAGAAATATTTACACAAGAAAAAAACAATGTAAATAATTATTAAGTGAATTTTAATTAACATGTTATCAAAGCATTCCATTTATTATCTTTAGAGGATCATTAATAAAAATTCAGAAATGCCTATGTCTGAAATTTCTCACATAATTCTGCAGTTTGATGGTATGTAGTATAAACAATAAGAATTTTGATGCAGTAAACTTTTTATTGTGCTTACTGAATTCTGAGCTTGAGCTTATATTTTAGCTAACATAATTAACATGGAAAATAGTTGTATGAACAGGAAACTAAAGTTTTATATCAATTTAATTAATTTGGTCCTTGATTGTATACATTAGTTACATAATTAATTATGCACTCAGAGAAAAAAAAATTGTCATTTATTCATTCACCAAATAAGAATAATAGAGTTCACTCTGTACTGTAGTTACATATGGATTTGAAGGGCTTAACCTCTAAGAATATTCGCTATCAATTAATTGCTTTATGTTGTGTGATTACCAGATACGATATACTGTTTCATATATTCTTTCTACCAGTATTGTTAAATATGGAAACACAATAGTCACTCCCCCCATGCAATATCGCAATACTTTATTTCCCCTACTTCACAAACTTGGTATATTTTAGCCTTTTTGCCTCCTGTTGTGTGCCTCAATCCTGTCTAAGTGAAACATAATCAAATATTCACAATCTGAATCTCCTTAGAATCAATAAAGACATTCTCCTGTATATACTGCCATTTTAAAATATAGTTTTCCTTTACAAAAATTAACTGAGTTGTTGAATTAGTTGAAATAGAAGCTGAAAGACTGTTCTCTTGCACTGTGTATTTTTCTGAATTTTAGCCAACAATCTGTAATAATTGTGTTCCTGTCTTGGGAAATCAATTCTGACACTCATTCAACACTTTTTTATTGTCAGGTTTTCAAGGGACTCATAGTTTCAATGTGCTGTATTAGTGCCATGGTTAGTATTTCTCTGTCAAATCATAAGTGAAATTTCATATACCGTATCTATTCTTAGGACTTCCTGATTACCTTCTTCCAGAATTGGGCTCTTGTGTATTCTGCTAGAGATCTGAAGTGTGATTAATACCAGCTGAATGTTTTTATAACCAATGGATTCTCAAGATCATCGCAAGCAAATGAAATGAGGGAATTAGGACATTAAGAAGCATGGTCTGCATCTTTGTGGTGCTTACATGTTTATGGAACACTGTCCAAACACTGCACTCTGACTTTCTGATGACTCTGGAAAACAGGTCTCAATACACGGAATATTTAAAGCCAAATGTTTGGTTTCCCAAGCATAACACCAAAGCTGTATTTTTTCCTCAAAATTCTATTTCTTTATAATTAGTGAAACCTCAGGCAACTAAAGATGATACTCTCAGAAACAGAGTTGAGTTGCATGTTCATTTATTTTGGAAAAGGAGAGGAGTTTCTCTACCAAAGTGTGTGTATTTTTGTTTATGAATTTAAAAACTTTGTAATACTCTCTATGTTATATTCTACTTGTTCCTAACTCAAGAGTTTTTTTGTTTCATTGTTTTTTTTTTCTTTTTCTTTCTTTCTTTCTTTTTTTTTTGTGCAAGATTTAATAACATCATTAAGTTGGTTTGGGGGATTTCAACTACAAAGACAGAATATAAATTACTTGATCATTCCAGTTGCTTTATCTATAAGAAGGGCTTAATAAAAAAACTAGCAGTATATTGTAAGGATTAAATGACTAGTGGATATGTTTAATAAATATTAGTTATAAGATTATAAATTTGAAGATAAAAGTATTTTTAATATATGTAAAATGAGAGAACAATCGACAATAACTACCCTCAACTTGTGACACTAATTGTAAATTCAGGAGTCCTCAAGATCACCACTCCCACACGAAATGCAATGTTAGGGATTCCTAAGTCTACCCTCAATTTTGATCATTTGCCGGAAGAACACACTGAACTCACTGAAAGCTGTTATACTCACAGTTAAATAGATGATTTTAGTGAAAGGATACAGATTAAAATCAGCCCGAAGAAAAGATGTCTGAGGCAGAGATCAGGAAAGTGACAGGCCCGTGGGGCTATCAGTTGTCCTTTCCTGATAGCCATGGACAATGCTAACTTTCCTGGCAATGATGTTTGACCACCTCACAGAGTATTGCCAGCCAGGGCAGCTCTCTGGAGTCTTGCTGTTCCACCCCTTTATTAGATCTTCATCTTGTAGACATGGTTGACTGCCCATGTGGCTAACTTCAGTCTCCAGCTCCTCTGGAAGTAGAACTCATCTTGTAAGACCCAAAGGCTTCATCATAGATCACATTGTTAACATTATCTAGTCCAGCTCCCCGCCCTAGCTAAACAAAGATATTTTTATCAGTCAATACATTTCAAGGATTTAGAGATTACCTCTCAGGAGCTAAAGGCAAAGACTTCTCTTTGGACAAGGATAGTACTTTACAGTACCTTGTTGAAATTCTGAATTTTAATGTCAGTATTTCAAATGGCAGTTCAAACATATAGACAAAACACAGCTGCCCATTCCGTAAAATAGTTAATAGTATATTGTTTATCCTACGTTTGGCATTGAGGTAAGCACATTTTTTTTTTCAGAAGCAAAATGTTAATTGTATATTAAAATAGTTTCTGTTTTGGTGTGCAACTAGTTAAAATTTATTTGCCCTTTGGATAGCAAGTGATGTTTTTCAGCTATAGATGAGCAATATAATTGCCATTTTGTTTTTATTTATAATAAATGTTTTAGCATTCTAATTTACATGTTGTGGCTAATTTAAATTTTTTTTTTTAGTCTATGTAGATATTGATTTTTATCAATAAGATGCAAACCGTGCTTTTTAAAAAGTAGCACTGCTGGCATAAATGCAAAGAACTAATTTACATATCATTTTGAAAGAAGTAACCTTTATTTTTAATCATTTAGTCTCAGATATGTGTGTGACTATACAACAAGTATTTTTGTGCATTCATTTCAATCATTATGATAATAAGCTTAAAGAGATAAAAGCTGTTCTATTTCTTATTCTGCATTGTTAAACCTGTGCAAGTGTTTCAATTACCATAATTCTGAAAAATTTTATGGTTTAAATTCTAAGGTAATATATTCCTTTTCTTGTATTCAATTTCTTCTTTTCTTTTCTTCTTCTTTTTTTTTTCTTTTTGTATTCAGTCTAAAATACCTGAAAGCTGCCTTTGAATATGTTTTGTAGGTATTTGAAATGAATAAAATGTGGGGTTGGACTGAAGAAAGACTAGAACAAAGTTGATTCTGACAACTTATCTTGTTATGAGAAAGAATAAGTATTTTTGCGTATTACAGGGTACTTGGTAACAATACCATGAATCTGCAGTAAAACCGTTTTGTTTTTTTAAGGTTTGGGGGGTCGCTTTGTTTGTTTTTAATTTCACATTGAGTTTAACTGCCTCTGAACATGTTTGGTAACTACTTGGTCAATTAACATTTATAAAAATTCATTGATCAGAATCTACTAGGTCCTAGAAATCTAGTAGTAAAGACTATAGATATAGTTCCCAACCTCTAGGACCCAAGAATCTCATAAGGAGGAGATCTCAAACAACCTGGTGAGCATGAGCCACATATACAAATAAAAAGTATTCTAGAGATCCCAGTTTCAGATTCTAAGGATTTTACTCTGCCAATCTGTCTAACATTGAGTCTTTATGTTTGCAAGTTTTTCCTTCTGGGATGCCTGGGTGGCTCATTCCATTAAACATCTGTCTGCTAAAGTCATAATCCCAGGATCCTGGGATAGAGTCCCACAGTGGGCTCCTTGCTCCCCACTGCCACTACCCCTATTTGTGCTCTCTCTCTCTCTGACACGTAAATATAAAAGAAAGAAAGAAAGAAAAAGATAAAGAAAGAAAGAAAGAAGAAAAGGAGGAAGAAAGAAAAAGAAAGAAAGAAAGAAAGAGAAAGAAAGTTTTTCTTTCTTAGGCACTAACAATTTTTAGTATATATGTCTGCCGTTCGGTTTGGTGCTATGAGCTATGGTTGGCAGATGCTTTTTATCTCATTCATTAATCAGGTAGCCTTAACTTGCCTATGTAGAGCTTTATATCTGTCTCTTTCTCCTCTTCAGATCATTACATTTGAATGTTTTCCAATTTTCCCTCGCTCAGTAAGCAGCACCATTATTAACCCAAGTGTTCAAGTCTAAAATCTCTTATCTTTAATTCTTCTCTACTCATTATTCAACATAACCAAAGAATCAACAAGTTTTCCTGAATGCATCTCTTTGCCCCCATTTGTCTCTATCAGAGGTGGTGTTCCTGACTCACTTCTCTGTATTTTTCATAACAAGTGTCTCATTAACTATGGTTTCTTAGGCATTAATTTTTTTTTAAGATTTATTTATTTATTGACACACAGAGAGAGAAATCACAAGTAGGCAGAAAGGCAGGCAGAGAGAGAGGGGGAAGCAGGCTCCCCGCTGAGCAGAGAGCCCAATTCGGAACTTGATCCCAGGACCCTGAGATCATGACCTGAGCTGAAGGCAGAAGCTTAACCCACTGAGCCACCCAGGTGCCCAGGCATTAATTTTTATCTCTGCAGACAGTGACAACCTAAATTCTTTCTTGGGCTTTCCAAGTGACAGGTCTAGCCAGGTATATCTGTCATTATCTTAATTTATTAATTAATTAATTTATTTATTTATTTTCTGGAAATGCAGTGATAGTTGAAATAAATGGAAGATGGAGAAAGTTAAAATAAAAGCAAAGAAACAAACTTTAAAATTCAATATGAACTTGTATCACTGGAAACCAGTGTATGGTACCATATTTAATAAACTCATTAGATATAAAATATTTAAAAATACTTGAATTTGTATACATAATTCAATTATTAAATATTTATATATAAACAAATTATATATTATATATATATATATATATATATACACATGTGTATATATATAAAATAAGATTTTATTTATTTAACAGAGAGAGAGAGAGAGAGCATATGCACAGGGAGTGGCAGAGGGAGAAGGGAGAAGCAAGCAAGCTCAGGGAGCCCAAAGTAGAGCTCGATCCCAGGACCCTGGGATCATGACCTGAGCCAAAGGCAGACAGTTAACCAACTGAGCCACCCAGATGCCTCATAATTATGTATATTTTTATGTAACATATTATATATATTAAATAAAATATTAAAATGGGAGAAATGAAAGAAACATTCACTCCATTAATATTAATATTTAGTGATGACATATTATGCATGTATCTCTTTTTAGTTTATTCTTAATGAGATTTCTTCTAACTTATGATAGAATAAAATTGGAAATGCTGCAAATTGGATAAAGACATTCAAGGAACAATAGTAATAATGTCAGTTATAGGCCCTAATTATAAAAGTCTAAGGTGAAGGGAATTTAGTAGCATAAGAATTAATTAACTACCTGGGGAATCTTTTAAGTAATATGTGCTCATCATTGTACTGACATCTATATACTAGTTCTAGAATGTGCCAGAGTAAAAATGGCCATGAGGAAATAGTCCCTATGGTACTTGGCTGCCAATACCAGTATCAAAATTACATAGTAATATATGATTATAAATATATGTTACAGTGACTCCATTTAATACTATTTGAAATACCCACTTCTTAATGGGCAAAATAACATAGGAAGTGGATAACTTTTTTATTTTGGCTTTTCTACCTCCTAATCATGTGAACCTAAACAAATGTCTTTGTTACCTAAACCTCTCAGGTCTGTGTTTTCTTTATCTATTAATTAAAGCTAGACTCCTGAACTTTGTAGTTCATAGATTATTATAAATCCCAAACCAACATATTAAAATTACTTTTATTGTTGGAAAAAAAAAAATCAGACTGGTGAGAGACTAAACGACACTCGGAGAAGTAGAACCTGGGTTTATTTTATGCTGGCGTACCCAGATAAGCTCGCACTTGAAATTCTGGGTCCCAGAATAGGGGGTTAGAGGGCTTTTATAGGGGAGTGCAGGGGGTCAAGTTCCAAGAGCTATGCTGACCGCTGGGTTTAAACTGGAGAGTTGGTGGGGGGCTGCTTTAGGCTGGGACAGTGGCGCAGGGAGCCCGTGGTGGGAAGTCTGTTTACAGAAGCAGAAAGAGCTGGTTATCTCTTGCTCCCAGTGGGACTTCTGGTTATCTCGTGCTCCTTCCAGTAACTTTCCATCTAGTGGGGCCTGCCTGCCTGGGCCTTCTCTGGGTAATTTCTGGTAATGGAGACATTATTAAGTACAGTGTGATTGCAAATGTAAAATATTATTATAGAATGTTTTTAAATACAGTAATATGACTTCCTCACAACTCAAGTAAGCATTTGTTTACAAGTATATATAAAATTGAATGAGGTAATTACAAATACAAACTTAACACTGTATTCCCAGCATTACCTATGCACCAAACAAATGCCTATATAAATAGTCACAGTTATTTTTTGATAAGCAACTGCCATTGTTTTTACTTCTAAAGTAGATTTGCCCCACCTAACCCCAAGCCCAAATAATCATCTGGAGGAAGAAAATTTAAATTGTTAATAGTTTAGTCAATACCGTCAGAAAGTCCTGTGTTATAATCTATATTTACTTGGTTTTTGACTGTAGACAAGTTATTTGCAAATGTATCTTTTTCATGTGTTGCTGTTTTTAAGAGTTAAATGAATTTTTATGTAACATTTTATAATACTTCATTATGTCTGTTGCATAAAGTGCTTAGTACATCAGTACATTATATGTTTTTTAATGATTGTAGCACAATAGAGATAACATATAAAATGCCTAGTATTTGCTAAAAAATAATAGTTATTGATCTTATTTTACTATAGAGTATAAAACTACACAATCTGAGATTATGTTCTGGATTAAAAGAAAAAGTAATTTTGATCCAAATGATGAGACTGGGAAAATCATATGGGTAGATACTCCATAAATACAAGTTTTGTTATACCATTTACCTTGTATACTAACTAGAGTTCTCAATATAAAGAACAATTTAAAGATTTCATAATTTTTTCAAAATCAAGTATTGATTTGTTTTAATACTCTTATTTAAGTTAGTGTTCTACTGACATGTTTTTTTCAGGGATGTAATTATCACTACTCCTCAGGGATCATATTTAAACAAACTTATTTTGTGTTAAGATATCAAGAACAAAAGCCTAGAGTCTTATTTATATGGGGGGGGAACCTGTTCTCCAACCAAATGTACAAACAGAACATAAACTCTTGCATATTTAATTTTTCTTCTCTAGGCATTAGCAAATATCCCATCTTTAGAATATTTTATTTACTAAGAACAGATATGTGGAGCCAGTGTCAGGAACAAAAAGACTACTAGAATGTAACTTTTCAGGGGCAAGATAATGTCTTAACCATGTTTTTCCCTATCTCCTAGCATAATGCCTGAGACAGAGTAGGTAATGGAATATATTTATTGGATAAATAAATTTTGACAAGGAATAAAGTTAACTTATGTCATAAAATATCAAATGGTGCATGATTTATTGAAAGTATATATGTTAATATATTTTTGTAACAGTATAAGAAACTATAATTATTAAAGTTTGGTTCTCATCCTTCTGGTGAATCATTTTTTCCGAGTAAAGATAATGAATCAAAAGGGGTGTATTTTTGATGAGTCAACCTGAAAACAGGTTTACATTTGATTTCAGGCAATCCCAGGAAACTTACATGTTTACCAAAATCCCTCTTCTAGAATCACACAAGAATCTATTTTTTTAAAGGATTTAAGATATTTTCCTTCTGTTAGTTAACAGTTTTTCTTATTTTGTTTATTACTTGTTTGTCAGAGAGAGAGAGAGCACACACACAAGCAGGGGGAACAGCAGGCAGAGGGAGAAGTAGGCTCCCTGTTGAGCAAAGGAGACTGATGTGGGGCCCAATTCCAGGATCCCGGGATCATGACCTGAGCCTGAGGTGAACGCTTAACTGACTGGGCCACCCATGCATTCTTAGTTAGCAATTTTTTAAAGCTGTTTCAGTTATAGCATTAGTAAAATTTAGGTAGACTTTTCAAAGAGTGGAAAAATTGCACTGTCCAACCTTTTCTGCTGGAGTCCATGAAAAATTAAATATATAGAAAACTAAATAGAAAGTCATATATGAAGTGTTTGAATAGAGACACAACATTTAAATGTGTAAATGTTTTCAAAATAGAATAGTTTTCTCTCACTTTTTTAAGCATATATTAAATAAGAACATTTATAATATGTATTTAAATTTTTGGTTAGAATAACTTTTTTGTTTATTTGTTTTCAGAACAGCTTTTTACATACAAAATAGGTTGATCAGATCTTTACATATTTAGTGAATAACTTATTGTTCTTTTATCTAAAATAAATAGAAATTGGAAGAATTTATTTTAAATGGGTTTAAGTTTAGTATAAGTTCTCATTTATTTTAAGCACAGACTATTTCTACATCAGATATTGAATGCCACTGACTTACTCATGAACTTACAACCAGATTCTGTTCTTGTTATTAATACCTACATTTATTTATTTATTTATCTATTTATTTATTTTAAAAATATAGTTGGTTTTTCTTTTTTTTAAAGATTTTATTTATTTATTTGACAGACAGAGATCACAATGAGGCAGAGAGACAGGCAGGGGGTGGGGGGAAGCAGGCTCCCCACTGAGCAGAAAGCCATGTGGGGCTTGATCCCAGGATCTTGGGATCATGACCTGAGCCGAAGGCAGAGGCTTTAACCCACTGAACCACCCAGGTGCCTTTAATACCTACATTTAAAAAAATTATCTCTTTTGTATTTTAACAGGCTAATACATAAGTATAGCTCACAATTTTAATTATTTATTACTAACTTTTGGAGTAAACCAGCACTTTTTAGAAAGAAAAAAATCAATTTTTTAATTTATGAGTTTATGACACTTCCTGTATTTTATTGGTTTCATATGTTCCCATTGAGTTAAGTAACATTGTATTCAAATAAAACTTATTTATTTTCCATGTATTTAGCTTTCACTTGAGGTTCTCATTCACTGATTACCTTAATGCTAAGTAACTCTTGCGAAAGATTTTAAGATCCCATAAAAATATTGAAAAGTGTTAATTATCACACGTCAAAAGTTTTATTAGTATTTTTTTAAAGATAATGAGACTATATAATTATTTAGTTCTGAAATTATTTAATATATGAATACTTATTAAAAGTCAGGTTTGGGGATTACCAAAAGTTAGAAACTGGTATGGAATGTCTTATCCTTTCTTTTTATTGGATTTGCATGTTTTATACTAGTTTGTATTACTGAGTTTTATGTTTTAAATTTCAGATGACTGATAACTTAGCCTTATTAGTTTCTTTATTTTTTTTTAGGGTTTTATTTATTTATTTTTGTGAGAGAGAACAGGAGAGCACCTGCATGCGTGAGGCAGAGTGGGGGGGGCAGAGGAAGAATCAGACTCCCCACAGAGCCACTGAGCAGGGACCCTGATGTGGGACTCAATCTCAGGACCCTGAGATCCTGACCTGAGCTGAAGGCAGACACTTAACTGACTGAACCACCCAGGCACCCGCCTTATTAGTTTCTTTAAATGATTTTGTAAACCAATGTGTCTACATGATAAATGACAGTGAAAATGACCTTACTTACCATTAGCATGGCATAGCTGTGTGGCCTGCATCACCTAAGCTGTCATCAAGTAAGCCATGGGAATAATTCAAGTCTTAGAGCAGAGAAAAAAAAAATCTGTCCAGTAGTACATTCTGCTCTGAATTAATCACTATATTATGCCTCATTTCAAAAAATTAATTGGGTTTCATTTGTGATGAATGGAATTGGGAAAATAATAAGAGTCAATTTCCAGTGACAGTACTATCAACTGTGGTATAAGGTGACCATAGTCTAACCTGGGGTAAAATAGGTAGATGGAGAGGACAACAAAAGGAAGATTGGATATCTTGTTGAGTGTAGAAGTGATGACTCCTTGATTCTGAAGTCTGGGACAGAAGATTAATTGACAACACGGTGATTTTTCGGGGTTCTGATAGTCCCCTTAATCATTTCATACTTGTTTAATATCAGGTTTTCTTATTTCAAGAAAAATACTGTAAAAGTTGCTACTAATTGAAGGAATTTAGAAATGAGGCTGGTGAAGGTTGCTTCTGAAGGCAATCTTCTGGAGGGTTCCTCCTTCCATGGCCTCTTGGAATGACAGAAGAATTTAAACATAACCATACATATAATCTGGAGAACAGTGCTGAATGGCATGTCATGAGTACACATATCACATAACTTTCTTTGTTCGCTGCAATACCATTCCTTTTATAAACTCATTAAAAGGAAGCTCTGTCATTTTTCTTTGAAAAATGTGGCTAAAGCTGATAAGTAGGATCTAGAGCTAGGAGGGCATGTGATAATCCACCACTGCTACTCTGTATTCTCTGCTTGAGATCCAGTAGATGGCAGATAGGGGTTCTGTTTTACCTGTGGCCATGAAAAAACCTATTGTGTGTTATTATGGGATCACTCAGCAATGTCAGCAACTTCTCTTTGAATGTTCTGCTAATCTCCAAACTTATTTTACAGAAATTCTGAAAGAGGGAAGATGCTTACGGGTGATACTATATACAGTCTTCATAAAGGAGGTAGTTCTTAAATAAAATTAAGTGAAAATGAAATTTAATTTTGTATCCTGTATTATTACTGGGAAGTGTCCATGGCTTATCTAAGCAAAGTTACGTGCTCCTTCTCTGCTAAACATTGGAAAAAACAGCTTTGATGGGTATTGGAAAGCTCAGTTGTAAAGTTCCAACTTAGCATATTTATGCTTTGCAATAAATTTTATCCATGTATAGGTCAGTACCAATGTGGGATTAGAATATACCAATCTATAAAATTGTTTATGATTGGAAGAATTTCTCATATATCTGAACTCTCTTATATATCCTTCTTACCACTTTTTCTCCTTTAAGAAGGTGTCTGTGATTTCTTCATGACCATTGTCCCTGTTCCTAGATCTGTCATGGTCACTTATTCATGGGTCTTTGGAAGAAATACATTTCAAGGCATTCCCTACTTCTACTACTTATTTGTAATTTAGAAATAATGCTGTATTTGTGGAAATGCCAATGGCAACAATTAGGGAAATTATCTTATTCTTAAGGAGGACCCTCAATTTACATTAGGACAAATTCAAAAGATGAGCCAAACTTAGTCCTTGAGACTGCCTTCCTCACACACGAAATAGGTATAATTCCTTCTCTGGAGAATATGAACTATGATCTATGATGTATGATACTGTTCCTTGGAGGGCTAATACTGGAAAATACTCTCGACATGCTGGAAAATATGAAGGCTTCTCCTTAGGATTCAGAATTAATCTGGACCAAGTTTCTAGAATGTGAAATCTTCCTATGAACTTAGTGCTTATGTTTACGTATTCCTCTATAACTCACAAGAACCTCACCAAACTTCTGCAAGTCATCTAACTCTGCCTCTAAAGCAATTGTGTTCATATTTCATATTTTTTAGCACACTTGTTATTTTTGTACTGTGTTCTCCCCTTATTTTTTAAAAAAAGATTTTATTTATTTGACAGAGATCACAGGTAGGCAGAGAGGCATGCAGAGAGACAGGGAGAAGCAGGCTCCCTGCTGAGCAGACCCAGGACCCTGAGATCATGACCTGAGCCAAAGGCAGAGGCTTAAGCCACTGAGGCACCCAGGCACCCCTGTGTTCTCCACTTATTTATGAGGCTATCAGATGAACCCTTGTGCTACCTATATTAAGCTTTTTTTTTCTTTTTGAATTTAAATGATGGATTTTAGGAGGCAATAAAAATGGTTTCATTACTTTTGTAGTGTCCTTAAAACCATATTGAGAGATACTGACCTGTAGTTTACAGATTTATTGATTGATAACTGCAGAATTGTGGATGATGTGAATATTCACACACCTGATTCTTAGCAATGAATATTTTAAAAATCACATGTTAATGTAAAATAACCAATTCTTGATGCATTTGAGAAAGATTTTTGTACTGCCTCTGACTTTAACTTTAGATGCATTCGGAATAGTTTCTTTGTTCTAGAGTGGCCTATCATGATTTAACAACCAGATTTTTTTCTGACTTCTAGAATCCCTTTATAAAAAGAGAAATTAGGGGCACCTGAGTGGCACAGTCAGTTAATCCTCTGCTTTGGGCTAAGGTGATGATTCAAGGGGCCTGGGATGGAGCCCACATCTGGCTCCCTGCTCTGTGGGGAGTCTGCTTCTCCTTCTGCCATTCTCTCTCTCTCTCTCTCTCAAATTATGTATAAATTTCCCAGATTTATAGAGCAATATTACTTAGAGTCAATTTTTTTGGAAAGACTGTATGATTTTTCATATGTAGTGTGCATAAAATAATGTTTAAAGTAGAAAACAAGAATAAAATGGCTATGGATTATTTCATGTGTACATTTTGAAATAATATTCCAGAAAATGATGAAATTGTTTTAATGCATATGTGTGTATGTATGCATGTGTGTGTGTGTCTCTCTGTGTTTGTAAAAGGTCTCTCTTTATAGATTTCTAACTTTGTATTTTTGCCAGACACAGTCTTCATTTTTTTTCTCCGCATTTATAATTGGTATGTTGAACACACTAGAGAAAACTAGAAGATTGGGCAACTCCGTGCCATAAATTTCATGAATTTATTTATTTTAATTCATAAATTTAAACCTCATCTTCATCTTCAGTGTTTTTTTTTTTAAGTTTTTATTTAAATTCCAGTTAGTTAACAAATAGTGTAATATTAGTTTCAGGTGTACAATATAGTGATTCAGCACTTCCATACATCACCCAGTGTTCAACGCAGTTGCCCTCCTTAATACCCATCACCCATTTAGCCCATCCTCCAGCCCACCTCCCCTCTGGCAACCACCAGTTTCTTCTATATAGTTAAAAGTCTGTGTTTCCTGGTTTGCCTCTCTCTCTAGCTGTTTTCCCTTTGCTCATTTGTCTTGTTTCTTAAATCCCACGTATGAGTGAAATCATATTCAGTCTTTCTTAGCATTCCTTTCTTGTAGGTTTAACCAAAAAAGCCTCTGGTTTCCTTCAGAGTTTAGTTTAAATGTTCAACAACCCGTAAGGCCCCTTCTAAATTCCTATACCCTTGTCCTGGGCCCACATGTTGCTTCCTCTTTCATTATAAACTCTTTCAGTTTCGAGAAATATCCAATCTCGTTATATGAACACGTGGTACAGTCTCAAATATTGTAAATACAGCTTTTTGCTCTCATAATTCAGTCAAAAATCAGCAGAGTGATATTCAAAAGATCATTGAAATTCGTGGAAGTTATCAACTATAGGTTTTTTCCCTGGATCAAAGGTGAAACCAGATATGAATCTGTAGTTTTATGCAGTCTGTAGTTTTCTTTCTTTATATACTTTACAAAATCTAGTCACCAAGTTACACCTCTTAAACACATCAAACTTCCTTCATCACTTTCTGACTGAATTATTGCAACAACCTCCACATTGGCCTTTCTGGTACCTTGAGAGATGAGTTTCATATTATCAGTGATTTTTGACTATGGCCTTTTATTTGAAGATCAGATAGTCTTTCATTTTAGGTTTATCATGTTTTTCTCTTTCAATCTTTCTAAATATCTTCTTTATCTACGAGAAGTGGCAAGCAAATGATTTGAAAGTTTTATCCCTAAAGATTTTTCTCATTGTTTGAAAGTACCACATTAAACTTAAAAAAACTAACCTGTTCTGAAATTATCTTGAATTTGTGTAAGAAAATGTTCTCAAGAGTCGGTCCTCCTTATTCTTTCATCTTTGCCATGAGTTTCAGAGTGATTATTTGTAAAAGTGGGAAAAGAAGAAAATAAACTAACAAAAGAAATCTAACATAAATAAAGTATTTGTTGACGTTTCTAGAGCATGAGTACACACATACATAAGTTTCTTTATGTGTGGGGTTTCCATGATTTTCCCAAAGGTGGTTATAAAAACTTAGAAACTTTTCGAAGATTCCCCCCTACTGTTTAGCGTTTTAAAATTTTAGTGATTGACTCTATTTCAAACATTGCAAAGGCTGAAGCATTATACAGGAAAAGCTATTATATCTGAGAATTTTAAAAGAAGGCATTGTAATGAGTCCTTTTAAACACTGCTATGCAGAAATTTGTAATCTAGTTTTGCATATTGCCACATATTTCTGGGTATTATTAAAGAATTGCATGCAGATAAATAATAAGCTCCAGTTAAATAGATCAATTTAATTTACCTTTAGTATTGTGATACAGGAAGGAAAAACAACATATTATCTGAAATAGTAAATGACATAATGTGAAAGTATGCTGTGGTACAAAAAACTGATCACTAATAGCACATATATAAAAAATTGATATATAAAAATAACAGTGCTTATTATGTGCACATCACTATTTTAAGTGTTTGTTTGAGTTTACTACTTTAATCCTTCTAATCCTATAAAGTAGGTATTATAATTAACTCGATTTTACAGGTAAGAAGATGAAGGCTTGAAGAGATTATTTAATTTTCCCAAGGTTACTTGGAAATGATAATGCTGGGATTCCCAGCAGATTGTCTGCCCTCGTGTCCATGAATTTAACTACAAAGTTACAAGTAATTATTTTTTAACCTAATCTAATATTTTATGGTGAACATCTTCAAATAATGCTTTTGTTCACTTAAACTGACTTTGAAAATTTAAAAAAAAAATGGATGTACGCTCATTCACATGCCTTTATATTAGGATGTAAATAATGATATGATACAGTGCATTAGTAAAATAGAATATTGTCCCCATTGTATTTTATGGACCAGAAACTACATAAGTATTTATATTTATAACTCAAAAAATAAAATTTAGGTAGAAGGAATTGTGAATTTCATGAAGTTAAAAATATTTATTTGTAGGGTGCCTGTGTGGTTCAGTCCATTAAGCATCTGCCTCTGGCTCAGGTCATGATCTCTGGGTCCTGGGATCCAGCCCTACATGAGCTCCCTGCTCAGTGAAGAGTCTGCTTCTCCTACTCCCTCTGTTTGCTACTCCCCCAGCTTGTTCTCTCTCTCTGTCAAATAAATAAAATCTTTAAAAAATGTATATATGTGTATATATAAAAATATATATAAATATATATATATTTAGTCGCTGTTTGACTTCTCAGTTTTTATATTTATGCTTATTAATAGTGCATCTCTCCACAAGAAAGATCTATAGTGTGCAATTTTTTCAAATTTATTTGGCAAGGGATACAAACTCAGACACATACACACACATTTTTATATATGTATGTAAAAATATATACACACAATATTTTATATATGTTAGTGCTACAGTTTTATATAGCATATAAGATATATAAATATATAACATATTCATAAGTAATCTGTATATTATATATATAAGATTATATGTATTATGTAGGTTGTATATATATATATATATATATATATATATATATATATATATATATATATAAAGATATATATGGAGGTGGGGCACGTGGGTGGCTCAGTCGTTAAGCGTCTGCCTTCAGCTCAGGTCATGATCCCAGGGTCCTGGGATTGAGCCCTGCATCAAAACAAAATTTTAAAGAAACATAACATGAATACTAAATACTAAATACTAAATAGAGTCTCTTTCTATGGTTTCTATGGTTGAGGACAATTAAAGAAATAACTTGGTGCAATAAGGACATTAAGCAATTACTTTTTACTCATTCCTATAAATAATATTTATGTATAATTAAAAATTGAAATTAAAAAAAATCAGTAAGTTACAATTTTACATACACACTGTAACAAGGCCCTGACAAGGGTTTGTTTGCTGCTGTTTAGTTTTCTTCTTTAAGTAATTCTTCTTTAAGTTGTTTTTTGGTTTTTGGTTTCTATCCCTAGTATACCACATTAAAATTGCCCAACCTCAAACCTCATGGCCCCATCAAATGTGAGACCTTTCCCCTCCTCAAACCGATTTCATGTTCTCACCTCTACAGGGTTTATTCAGCTCACGGCCTGGCAAATGGCAAATCTGACAACTGTTGGCTCTTACTGTAAAATTAACTTGCATTTACTTTACTTTTTGTCATATAAATAAAATACTGTTTTTATTTATGTTAATATCTGAGCAGTTAGTAAGCTTTTGAAAGCCAAGTAATGTTTTGCTTTTTGAGTTCTTACTGGAAATACTTTTCACAGAAGTTAAATTAGGTTTACTACCTCAGCACATTTTACACGAGGTGTGTTTGAAAGTCAAGCGATAAAGCTGGTTTGTGATTTCTATAGAAATTTTGCCAAACATAAAAGTGGCATAAAACCATTATGCATACAGACAAGCACAGTTGGGATATTTTCAGTCTGTCAAGTTTGCATTTTTAAATATGTAGTAAAGCTTTATGAAAAAAAAATTGCTTTTCCCCAGTTGCATTATCTCTTTCTTTGAATGTCAGGATACGTTTGTAAATCAAATTGTGCTCAGCCAGATAATGCTCAAACCAGAAGCTTAAAGCTTTAAGGGCCATTTTTAGGCATTTGCATGGGTTAATTTGATGTACAGAAAGTGATTAAAATAGCATTGCGAGTTTTCAAGGCAATACTGGAAATACGATTTACTACAAATAACAGTCTATTCAGGTACATATTTTTAAACATAATGGGAAAATCAATCCAGCATTGTTTATTGAGTCCTTTACGTGCTAGTCACTGTGCAAGAGGCTTGGAAGGCAAGGAGGAAATAACAACATATAACCAAACAAAATGAAAGCAAGCTCTGAGCTCTTCATCACTTGAGATATGCGAATAAGTTTGAGGTGATATTTCTAAAGGCCACAAAGTGTGTTTATGCACAGAATGTATACAATAGAAGTATCTGAGATTGTTCAAGGGTGTCACAGTCATGCCCATTAACCAGGACACAAGATGGACTTCAGGAATTTTATATGGACCTCAGAGCGTTCCTAGGCGCTCCTTATCTCAGGCCCTAGTAAGATTCTGAGACTGGGGTTATGAGACTAATATGACACACATTTCTCAGGACCAATATATCCTCAGTCCTTGCAACCCAATAAAAGCATATTCTGTAGCAATTACGTCCCCTAAACTGTTCTGATGCTAAACAGAGGATGAAGGTATTTTTTCACATTCCATGATATCTGCTTTCCTTGTTTTTGTTTTTTTGTTTTTGTTTTCCCACAACTTGTGTCCTTCTCTTCTCTTTCTGAGTTCTTACTGTGCCCCAACCCACAGCCTATTTTATGCTGATCTCTCTGCCTTTGATAAAAATGCTATAATGGTATTTTTGCCCATGGTCTTCTTCATTCATTCAACACATTTTTATTGAGCATCTACTATTCACTGAGCATTGTTCTCAGTGCAAGAATGCAACAGTGTATAGAACATGCAGAAAATCTTTACACTTCTGGCTCTAAAGGAGTACATCTTATAAGGTAACACATATTACAAAGAAAAAAGCCAAGGAACAAGATCTGACTATTTTTTTTTCTGACATATTCTATTTCACAGTGTACCATCTACTTCTAAGTCTAAAGAGTCTTATTTCCAAGAGCAATTAATTTATTCAATCATTTGTCTTGTATTTATTCACTTTTCAATGAGACATGACTACTTGAAGACATAGCCATTTAAAGACAGGATTAGGATTTTGTGTTGGATGATACAGCTTCTTTTTATGAATTGTTTTGTGGCCCCATAGAAACTGTCTAAAATAAACTAATAGTTCATATGGATGACAATAGTTTGTAGAAAGAGCTGTATCTTTAAAACTATATTAGCCAAGACACAATTAATACCCAAGGGAATGAGGGGAAAGAAAGACTTAGAAATCACTGAAAAGATAGATCCCTTTGTTGAATGTCCCTGGGTGACCCCCTCAAAGCAAGGAATGCCAAAAGATGTGTATAGATCTATTAGAGACAAAGTGCCTACTCAGGTGAAAGACCCTAAAAATCATAGCTAAAATGTCTTTGATACATTGCCTGGTAGCATAGGATCTAAAATCATTTAACCTACTTTGAGGGGCACCTGGGTGGCTCAGTGGGTTAAGCCTCTGCCTTCGGCTCAGGTAATGATCCCAGGGTCCTGGGATCAAGCTCCAGAGAGCCACATGGGGCTCTCTGCTCAGCAGGGAGCCTGCTTCCTCCTCTCTCTCTGCCTGCCTCTCTGCCTACTTGTGATCTCTGTCAAATAAATAAATAAAATCTTAAAAAAAAACACCCTACTTTGAATAATAATTTTCAGATTACATTTCAAATAGTGTGTTTATTAAAGATCTTTTAGAGATTATCCCTTCATAAAACACTGGGCCTGGGTGACAGAGGAAAAGTGAGATACAATTTTTATCAAAACATTTGTCATCTGCTGGAAAAGAGAAACTTGTGAAACAAATATTCATATGATATAACTAAATTAAATGTGAATTAAAAATGAGTGTACATGCAAAGAGAAGTCATTTTGGTGTTTTTAGAAAAAAAATCATTGAAGAAATAAATTGGTACTTAATTCTAGGCTCAATAATCACATTCTAAGAGTGCAAAAAAATGAATTTTCACATTGTGAGATAGTAAAAGGAATGATTGAAGGTGTCTAAATGATTGAGGGTTAAGCAAGAAGAGAAAACTTAAAGGGAGACTGAATAATTATGTCAAATATTTGAAAGATTCTGATTAGAAGAAGAGAGAAGTTGGTCTTTCAGAGAGTAGGAACTGAATGAATATTTAAAGGAAATATTAAGACTCAAATATTGAAATTCTGTCTGCACCAATCAGGGTTCTTATTTATAAGCAATAAAAACTCGCTCTCCCACAAGTAGGAAAAGGAAATCAATGGGAACATAGAAGGCAGCTAATAGAATTGGAGTGGAGAACAGGCTTAGAAAATTGGAAGAAGTTATGCCTGAGTTGTTCAGTTGGTTAAGCTCTGCCTTCGGCTCAGGTCATGATCTCAGGGTCCTAGGATCGAGTCCTATATTGGGCTCCCTGCTTAGTGGAGGGGTCTGCTTTTCCCTCTTCTTCTGCCTCTCCCCCCCTCATCATGCTCTTTCTCTCTCAAATTAAAAAAAAAAAAAAAAATTAGAAGGAAACTGGAAGAAATGAAGGAGGAATGAGCCTCATAAAACAGCCAAAGTCAGGTGCCCAAATGTCTAGTTCTAAAGCTGCACGTGACAATGCTGCCCTGAAGCTTGTGGACAGTACAGGGGCAGGACACTTGACATAGCTGCTGCTGAGGTTTCCAAAGCCACATTGCCACTTCTAAGAAAAATGTCTGAAACGTTTGTTTGAGTCCTCACTTACACTCCCTTAAGTGACCTGTAGGTGGTGGTACTTAACTGCCCTAGTTGAGGTTAAATGTATACTTGTCTTTTTAAAAAAGAATCATATGTTTGAGTCTCTTGAAATTACAATCTGTGGGATTTTTTTATTTAAAAAAGTCATTTTGGTTTTTGGAATGGTCCTGGTCCTTATCCTTTGAGAACCAAAGTAGTTTCCATACATTGATGAAAACCAATGAGTTCATAAATGCATGTACGGGATTAGTGAATGATCTAGATGTCAATCCCAAATTGTATATAAAACTTGGGGAACATGTGTATGTGTTATTCATTTTACCAAATGCTAAGGAAGAGTAGTGATGCATCAAGTATAACCAATATATTTTCTATTTTAATTTCTAATCCATTAGCCATGATCTTTCATTTCTAGCCAGTTTCAAACTCCAGTTTTTTCTAAGAAGGAAATTAAATTTCAAATAAATATTCACAACGTAATAATACAACAAATGATTGAAAGGTTCACATTTGAAAGGGAACATTATAAGTGTATCTTTTCAGTTGTTAAATTGCTATGAAGGGAATCCAGACATTGTTCGCTTCTTTTAAGTCAGAAATGTTGTTTCTAGTCATTTAATCATTAGAGTGTGTTAGAATTGTATTATATAATATTAAACATTGCGTTTCCCCCCATGTGTATGAAATCATGTCTTCTACCTAAATATTTCTCAAATCTTTCCATTTATCTCAATTCTTAAGGCTGCTATCTAGATCTAAATTGTTAGGGATTGAATTATATTCTCTAAAAAGGGTATGTTGAAATCCTAATGCCCAGTACCTCAGATTGTGACCTTTTTTGGACATATACTTTTATAGATACTCAAAATGAAGCCATTAGGATGGGTCTTATTTCAGCATGGCTGGTGTCCCTGTAGAAAGTGGAGACAGACATATATAGCAGGAAAACAATGTGAAGACCAATGTGGGATGACAAAAGCCTAGAATGAACTTGGTGCAGCTACAAGCAAAGACACACCAATGTTGCCCATCACCCGTAAATGGGAAAGGTTCTGTCCAGAGTCTCAGAGGAAGCCTAGCTCTGTGACATCTTGATTTTAGATTTCTAGACTCCAGAACTGTGAGAAAGCACTTTTCTATTGTTTTAACAGGTTATCATCCTTTCTTACAGGAGCCCTAGAAAAGTAATAAATAAGCCATCAAGGCCTTCACTGTTTCTAGCTTGGATGAATGTAACACATGACTGCCAGGTACTGTTGTAATGGTTAGGGCATAAATGACCAGAGGGGAAACATTAATAAAGATTGCCATAGCAGTGCTACCTTGTAGAACTGTGCTGTGCAGCGTCTACCTCGGATGCAAACTCCTCACTCCCCCGGCCTGAATTAGACAACTCTCTTCTCAATTCCAGCAAGAATCTATGTTTCCTGCATTGATCAGATTTTACTGCAACTTTTATTGCAACTCACATACCACCTTTATTTTCTTGAGCCACTAGTTTTCAAACACACTCTTAGGAAAAATTGTGACTTGTCTTTTGAGATTCAAGTTGGACATAAGAAACTGGTGGGCAGCTGGTCTTTGCTCCTTCCATGACACCTAATTCAATTCCTCATTAGCTATTTGCTATACAATCCACAGCCACAATTTCCCAACTTCTCTTTAGAAAAGGTCCAATTACCAGTCAGAAATGGAAAATCTGTAAATAGACTATCACAATATAAAAATATAAAATAATAAAATTGTTTTCATAGTACCAAATCATTCCCTTAATTGACATGTGTAAATTTCAACTATGATAGTTGAAATTAAAGTCAGTGTAATAACTTACAAAAAATGGTGTGTGTGTAATTTATGCTGTTTCAAATTTCTGAATTTTATGGTTTATATTATTTATTATTTTTTATCATTTATAAGCCATTTAAAAATATAACTTGGGTTCTGATTTTGAGCCCCACACTGGATGTAGAGAACACTTAAAAATAAAATCTTTGAGAAAGAGGGAAACGAATGATGAGACTCTAATGATAGAGAACAAAATGGGGGTTGATGCAGGGAGGTGGGCAGGGGATGGGCTAGGTGGTGGGTGATGGGTATTAAGGAGGGCACTTGTGATGGGCACTGGGTGTTATGTGTAAGTGATGAATCACTGTATTCTACTCCTGAAACCAAGACTGCATTGTATGTTAACTAACTAGAATTTAAATAAAAATAAAAAATAATAATAATAATAAAAATATAACTGTTCTAAGGAAATTTTAAAGCTGCTAGAGTACATCAGTATCATTTTTATTTAGGAAAAACAAGACTATCAAAAAATATTTTCTTGCCTTAAGAAAACATCTATGAATAAATTTGATGTTTAAAATTCCTACAAGTGCACACATAGTTTTGAGCCAGGCTTAGAATCGTCTTTGTTATCACATATTTGAAACAATATAGTTTTGTTGATGTCATTGCTTTCTGAAAATTTTTGTCAAGTATCATGAAACAATCGTAAATAAGACAATTTTATCTCTTACTCAGTAGCATATGAATAGCTGAGTTGAACAAGCAGGCAGGAGTAAATTGGAGCATGCTGCTGAGACACACAGCTATGGTTAGAGGCTGAGGCTGAAAGAAAAGTCATTTCTTCCACTTCTATTACTTTTTCATACCATTGACAAGACTCTAAAATATTTCCCATAATAAATAGTACCAGTAGGTCTTCGTGAATTTACCAATTTCAAGCAGAGTTATATATCCATTGTATTTTCTACTGAAACATTACTTAGAAAAATCAATATAACACTTGCCTCTATGTTATTTGTCTGAAGCAGCAAAACAAAAGTCTTATAGAAATGAAACACCAGCATATTTCTCATGGAAAGAAAACTGGACCATTATTTTTCCTCCAAAATACATATCAATGTGGAATATATCAGTTAAGAAGGATTTGTACATTGCAATTTGCTTATTAATTTATTGTTAGGTTGGCTTTACTGGGATTCCTGAGTAGGTAAACAAACCAAAATAATTCTTTGCTAAGTCATTATTATTTTTTTTAAACATTTTATTTATTTATTTGACAGACACAGATCACAAGCAGGCAGAGAGGCAGGCAGAGAGAGAGGGAGAAGCAGGCTTCCTGCTGAGCAGAGAACCTGATGCGGGGCTTGATCCCAGGACCCTGGGACCATGACCCGAGCCGAAGGCAGAGGCTTTAACCCACTGAGCCACCCAGGCGCCCCATCTAAGTCATTATTTTTCTAGTTAAATATCAAATCATCTTTTGATGATTAGAATGGCTATTGAGAGGTTTTGAATCTTAGTGGTATTAGCATCTTGAAGTCTATATAGAATCATTGCATCACTTAGATGATAATTCCTAGATTCCAGGACTAAACACAGATAATGCATACATATACTCAAAATGTTCTTGAGAATATTTTTTATGACACAGTTTTTGGTTGGGAAACATATAAATATTAATGAATAGGTTAACCGAGGCTTCAATTTTGAAGTGAGTACTTAACCTTGTCTTTGAGAACAGGGGAACTAATAAGTTTATCCAGCTAAATGCATCATATAGTGACTATGAAATACCTGAGCAATCTTAACTTAATTGCTGTGGAATGTAATTTTTTTTTTCAGTGAAAAATACTGTCTTAATGCCAGCCTTAACAGGTATTTCTGTGATTTATAGTTAGAGAACTTTTGAATAACTGATAAAAAAGAAAAAAAAAAAAAAGAAAGAAAGAAACTAAGACAAGCTGTGATAGCTACTTGGAAAGCAGAGAATTTATAAAGAGAAACTAAGCCTCTATAAGAATAGTACTTATGCTCAAGAACTTATATAACATAGCTTAATTAGGTATAGGGTCCTAAACAAATACTGAAAATGGGTTTGACCCTAACTGCTATATATACCTTATGATTATAAGCCTTGCTTGTTTTTGCTTAAGTGAAATAATGTCAATTGTAGTCTCAGCCTACACACATATATGCACACATGCACACACACACAATTAAAATATACATGATCAGGTATTATGGCAACTTAAAGTGAAAAAAATATATGAAATTCACATGCTTTTAGATACTACTCCTTTTATTTCCTTTATAATTTGAATCGTCTTTGTTGCCTAACTAAATGAAAATAAATTATATTACTGACTTCTTCCTGTAACTCAATCCACAATTTCTTTTCCAAAATAAATACTATTATAATTACATATCATTTTGGGGGGAAGATAACTGAGATTATAACATGGTTAATTAGCATAAACAGTAATTTGATATACATATTTTAAATTATATAGCAGTTAAAATTTCTATGTAAGCAATTCACTAAAGGAAGATATTTTGACAGATTATACAATACATAGTCTATGGACTTTTAATTATTAATTCAGAAATTAATCTTTAATCATTAATTTGCAAATATGGCCTATAAGTGAGACATGGTCTGTTATGTTAATGTACTAATTCTGTTTAGCTGTAACTCAGAATTCTGAAGTTCTGCAGAAATCAATATCTATTTAAGATGAGAAGCAGAATACATATAAGGTCTATTTTGAAGTAACTTAATAGTTTTGCTTTCATCTCATTCCAGAGAAAAAAAGTCCAGGACTAATGAAACTTCTTGGTAACCTAACTAAAAGAAATAAGATATTAATGGCGTGGATTCAGAAGCAGTTAGAAGTTTTGTTGAAGGCATTCGTTTAGATACATATCATGCTCACTGCAAAGTTTATATCGAAGTCACCACTTTCAATGACTGATGGAATCAATCCATAGTGGATTGCACAAAATATTCTATTTTAATTCAGAACAATTATCTTTGTGTGCTTTAAAAAATAAAAGATTTTACTTATTTGAGACTGAGAGAGAGAAGGAGAGAGCATGAGCCAGTGGGAGAGACAGAGAGAGAGGCAGAAGCAGACTCCCTGCTGAAAGCAGGGCTCAATCTAGGAACCCTGTGATCATGACCTGAGCAGAAGGCAGACACTTAACCAACTGACTCACTGAGGTGCCCCCTCTTTGTGTTCTTTATTTTTTTTTAAGATTTTATTTATTTATTTATTTGACAGAGAGACATGGTGAGAGAGGGAACAGAAGCAGGGGGAGTGGGAGAGGAAGAAGAGGCCTCCTGCAGAACAGAGAGCCCTGGGGGGCTCGATCCCAGGACCCTGGAATCATGACCCGAGCTGAAGGCAGACGCTTAACAACTGAGCCACCCAGGTGCCCCTCTTTGTGTTCTTTAAACAGTGACATCAGTAATTATTTTTCACCTAATATTAAGTAAAATATTTTAAAAATACTGAGATATCACCTCATACCATTTAGGATAGCTAATACCAAAAAACTAAAACAAGTGTTGGTGAGGATGTGGAATATTGGAACCCTTGTCTGCTATTGGTGGGAATGTCAAATAGTGAAGCCTTTATGGAAAATAGTATGACAGTCCCTCAAAAAATTAAAAATAGAACTACCAGGGGGCACCTGGGTAGCTTAGTCAGTTAAGCATCCAAATCTGGATTTCAGCTAAGGTCATGGTCTCAAGATGGTGAGATGGAGACCTGTGTCAGACTCCACACTCAACTGAGAGTCTGCTTGAGATTCTCTCTCTCTCCCTCTGCCCCTCCCTCCACTCTCTCTCAAATAAATAAATAAATAAATAAATATTTTAAAAAATGGAATGACCCTATGATCCAGCAATTTAACTTCTGAGTATATATATATATATCCAAAAGACCTAAAAAAAACCCTGAAAAATAATTTTTAAAAATCTAAAAGATATTTGCGTACTCATATTTACAGCAGTATTATTCACAATAACCAGGAAGTAGAACTATCCAGAAATGAACTGAGTTGTCATCTCCCAAAATTCATAGGCTTTAGCCTTAACCCCCAATGTGACTGTATTGGGAGACAGGACAAAGAAGGAGATAATTAAGGGTAAAAGTGGTTATAAAGATGGGATTCTAATCCAATAGGGCTTGTGTCCTAAAAAGAGGAAAAGACACCAAAAATGTATGCATGTAGTAAAGAGGTGATGTGAGGACACAGCAGGAAGGAAGTGCTAGAGGTTGATTACACAACCATATGAATATACTTAACACTACTGAATTATAAAATGGTTCAAGTGGTAAAGTTTATGCTATTTATATTTGCCACAATTTAAAAAATCAAAGAAAAAAAAACACTCAGTTTATAGCAGTGATTATGCTAGAAGATAAAGATAACTCATTAAAATGCTTTTCACTTTTGCTTTTGAAATTCAAAAGCGAATGATAATTTAAGTCTTAGGAGTCAAAAACACCTTTAGTGAGATGAAAGGAATAATAAGGAGGCAACCTGGTCCAAAAGTTCAAATCTTAGAGAAAATCAAAGGGGGAAAAATGAGAATAGTAGTTATAAATAATCCAATCATAGCAAATAAATAAGGCACTTGCCAGTGGTTTCAAATCTGTTCACTATTAAAGCACACTTTCAACTTCTTCTGTCATGCTTTATAAGCTATTGTGTGTCAAAACCAAAAATTTTTAAAAAGTAATTTTCTCATAATCATAGCCATATAAAGATTAAACCAAATATAGAACTGGCACAAAGTAGTGTTACTACACAGAACATTTTAATCATAGCTAACATAAAACAAGTGAATTCTGTGAAGCACTGAAAATATATCCTTTGAAAATCCATAGTTGAGAATTTGGGGCACATGTAAGGGAAGGTGAAGTTTAATTTAAAAAAAAATAGGGGTTCTTAAACATTAGGGTGCTTTGGAATCATCTCAAGATCTTGTAAAAAGCATAGATTACTGGGCCAACCCCCTTAATTTCTGTTTCAGTAGGTCTGGAGTGGGTTCTGAATACCTATTTGTAGGAAGTTTTCAAGAGATGCCAATGCTGTGGTCTAGGCACCACATTTTGAGAACCAGTCAGAGAATGTGGAGGGATATTAAGAGGTAAGTTTCTAGTCATGGAAATTGGAGCATATCTTATAGACTTAAAACACTATAAATTTGGAGTCATCCTTATCTTTATACATACATATGAATTTAGAAATTATGATGACATTTAATACATATTATAAATGATTCCCAAGTGATGAAATATGTCTATATGCAGACTTGTTACCATTATGTAATAAATGTACCCTGTAGTCTACATCATCTTAATTAGTGACCCTCTTTTAATTACATGTATATAAACACAAGAATCAAATCATCACCGTGATTTACAGAATAAGGAATATTCGATGAGGTCTCATGTGTTTGATTTCAGCTGCTACACTCTTGTTCTGATCATGCTTTCATACAAATATAGTACCTCCCTGTCTTGTGGAGAGGGTAGGGGCATTGTGTCTGGTCACATTGCATCTGCTTCATAGCCACTGAATGTTCCTTCAGATTGGTAAGTGAATTTTATACTTTCCTTTTCTTCCGTATGTAGAATGCAACTACTTCTCAAACACAAACTACCCAGAGTGCTCTATAACACATATTTTCATATAATCTGATAAACTATTGTTCTTTGAAATTTCATGAGATAGAATGGGTTTTAAGATTTCTATAAATTGGTCAGAAATAATATCAGCAAGCTTTTGTAATAACATTAGTAGGCATAAACTGTTGTTTATCTCCCTTAAGAAGACTTTTTAAAAAAAGTACATGAGGAGGGGGAATAACTAATTAACTGTGAATAGTTTACTCGTTTAACAAATATTTATATTGTGTATGAAACCACTCTATGAGATGCTGGATATATAGGTGTAAAAGAAAAGCAAACTTACTATCTCAAGAAACATATACTGTTTTTAGTAGAAAAAGACAAAACATAAGTTATCATTTGAAAAATGTCAAAGAACTGAAGCAGCGTAATGTGATACCAAGTTATTTGGTAGGAACTATTGATAACCATTGCTAAATGTATAAAATTAAGACTATCTAGAAAACTGATGAGAGAGAAGGCAACTCAGAACTTTAGACCTTCCTGGTTAGAATAGAACTACTGTAGAAAACTGTTTGGCAGCACGTGAAATTCCAAATATATAAATACTCTATATTTTATGATCCCCAAATCCCATTTGTAGGTATAGCCAATAGAAACGTATGTGTGTGTGTGCTTGTGCATATTATGCGGAAATACATATCATGAATGAAAACATTTAGAGCATCATAACTCAAACATTGAAAATAGGTCTCATTTGAATCAAGAAGGAAATGTAAATAAACAGTGTTCTATTCACATAGGAAAAGTATACAGTAATGAAGATGAACAAACTAATGCTACCCACGAGACAGTGACTCTCACCATGATGTTAGGCATTGGAAACCAGGCACAGATGTATTTATATTCTATGATTCCAATTATATAAATTTAAGACAGAAAATATCATTGCAATAGGTTAGAAATGAAGATATTGATTACCTTTGGCAATGAAGCTGTAGTGCCTGGCAGGGAAAAAGGAATCTTCTCAGATAAAAGTATTATTAGTAATGTACACTGTATAACAAATCACAAGATTAGTGGCTTTAAAACATCATGCACACACACTAAATATCTCACAGTTTCTGTGGGACAGGAGTTTAGGCAGGGTTTAGTTGGGTTCTCTGCTTCAGAATGTCCTCAGGCTGCAATCAAGGTGTCAGCCAGATTGAGTTCTCATACATAGGATCACCTAGGGAATAGTAGACTCCCAAGATCACTCCTATTGGCAGTATTCAGGATCTGATTGTTGTAAGACTGAGCCCCTTAGCTCCCACAGGCCACCTGTAGCTCTGTAGTATATAGACCTCTTCATGGACAGCCCCCAAGATGGCTGCTTGGCTCCTCAGTGCAAACACAGTGAATAAAATGCTGGAAACATGGAGTCCTGTATAACATGATCACAAGAGTGACACCTCATCACCTTAGCCATAAAAAGTAACCAAATTATGAGAGTCACATCCCATCACCTTTGTCACATTCTACAAGTTATAAGCAAGCTAGATGTCTTATGATTCACTTTCCAGAGGAGGGGGATACACAAAAATGTGATTACCTGGAGTCAAAGATCATTAGGAGACACCTTAGGGTCTGCCTGCCTTAGTGGAATGTACTATTTCTTATTTTTTGTTTTGTTTTTTTATTGTTGTTGCTATTTTATATTATTATATATAAATGTAAGGTATTACAATTACTTCAAAACAGATAACAGCTTTATTGAGGTGTAAATCACATATTATTTACAGAGATGTATAACCATAACTATAATTGATTTTAAAACATTTTCATCAGTCACTCAAAAAAAAATTCCATAACCCACTAGAAGTCACCCTCCTCCCCCAGTTCTAGGCTAATAGACTGCACGTCTATTTTGTCTCTATAGATTTGCTTCTTCTAGACTTTTCATATAAATGGAATTGTATACTGTGTTATATTTTGTGATTTGCTTCTTGCACTTAGCTGAATGTTTTCAAGGTTCATCTATGCATACTATACTACATCTATGCATACTATATTACATCTATGCATACTATACTACAAGTATGTATCAGTACATCATTCTTTTTTTATAGTGAATAATAGTATTTTAAATGGATATAAAACATTTGTTTATCTGTTCATCAGTTGATGGACATTTGGGTTGTTTCCCCTTTTTGGCTTCTGTGAATAATGCTGCTGTGACATTTATGTACAACTTTCTGTGTGGACATATGTTGTCATGTCTCTTGGGTGTATACCTAGAAGTGAAATTTCTGAGTCATATGGTAAATCTATGTTTAAACTTCTGAGGAACTGTCAGACTGATTCCAAAGGGGCTGTATCATTTTGCCTTCCCACCAGCAATGTGCAAGAGTTGTAATTTCTTCATATCCTTGACAACATTTGTTCTTCTCTGTCTTTTGGTATAACCATCCTAGTGGGTGTGAAGTAGTATCTCATTGTGGCTTTAATTTGCATTACCCTGATGGCTTTTTTTTTTTAAATATGATGTGTTTACTAGATGAAAATTCATTGAGTTGTACTCTGTGATTTAATCCTTTTCCATATAGTTCATTATGTTATTTTGAAAACGGTGTCACTGATACTGCCCCACGATGTGCAGAGAAATAGTAAACAAGTTCTCAGACTCAGTCCACATGGACATTAAACAATTATTTCAGTTTTTCTTGGCTGTGTTATCAGTTTTTCCAACCATCAACAGCACTGGGAATACACTAATACAAATGGAAGATTTGGTGAATCATCCTGGTCTCTATTCATAGAAAGAGTAAGCAGAAAACACCATATATTGGAGCTTAGTATTAAATGTTAGCAGAAAGTCAGGAGAAAAGTGGCAGAATTTAGGAAAATTGATTCATATGCACACATTGAATCTGGATAGAGAGCTCTATCAATAAAGTGAAGAAAATACTTACATAGTCTACTGAACTCTGCAGATATTTATTCAAAGCTGACGTATCAACTTCTCTGAATTCCTGCCTTTTTGAGGTAATTGGGGTATTAGCAAATGTTAAGAAAGTAATCCTACTTTTTTAAAAAAGTGCTATGAAGAATACATAAAATGTAATTCTGTGTGTTAACTGTTTTTTGCTGAGTTATCTTAAAAATAATAAAAGTATGCATAAATAACATCTACCACATGGTAACTGGTAAACTATATAATGCTGTGAAAACCATGTGTACAACATAGGTCTTGCTCCTGAGGACATAAAACAAGAACATATAATATGACACGATAGTTCTTTATTGCAGGAGAATATAAAAATGTGTTTTGAAATTTTTTTTTCTTTATGGATGGTTCTCAGGGGTAAGAGAAAAAGAATTCTTGCTAGGAAAGAATTGGGAAAACAACTTTCTAAGATTTTGCTTGTTTTATTGGTTTGGTCAGAATTTGTGAAAGGAGAATCTGTCCTCAACACTGCTTGTACTTCTGTTCTTTTCTCCACCTGTGGCAGAATATGTTTTCTTATATTAATACCTCTCTCCAAGTCTGTTTCTGTAGTTCATGAAGGTAGTTTGTTTGCATGTGACGATGAAAAACAGCATATTTTATTTCATCATTTATGAAGTTTTTTGAGGAAGGACAAGTTCTATTTTTTATTCCTTTATTCAAAATACTTGCTCTAGGGGCATGTGATCTTAGTAATGCATTTTCGCCTCATCTGAAATGGTGTTAATGAAAGAGAAAAGGGTCAGTGAGTATAAAAATGTGTGGAGAAAATCAAAACGTGAGAAAGTGAAAGCATTGTGGCATGTACGTTCTGGATCAATTATATTATTAGTGATCTTTAAACATAACTTATAATCAGAATGAAGTGACTACATTCTGTGAAGGAAGAGATTGATTACACTCTTTTTCTCCCTAATACCAGATTTTATTTTTTACATTTACTTGACATGAAATAAAAACAAAATAAAAATCTCCATATTTGTCTTGTAACAGAATTGCCTTAATATCCATGAGAGAATGATTTTGAGATAATTATTTTAATCTGCATTTCCTAACATTCTCTTCTGATGTATTGTAAAACTCCGTGTAAATATATCATTATGAGCAAATGTAACATGTATCATTTCCTCAACATTCTCTGAAATCATTTTTCAGCTCTTATGAACTTTATGTATTTAGACATTTCTAAAATGTCATTCAAATTTATAAATAGCTCACTGAGGACTCTTTCAAAACTCAAGTTGTTTACGATGGTCTTGAAAAAAGACAGGTCATTTACCCAGTTTAGAAAGCCATAAAATGAAACCCGAATAACCATAAAGAAAGCAGAGACTCCTAATTTTCATAAAAATGGGGCCAAGTATAATGACAGTCACTTTGAATTAACGTCAAAGCTTTCTTGGTGAGTAAGTGTTACTCTCCACAACAATCCTAGCCACCTGCTGCCTGGCCTGCCCTGTGGCTGTGCAGTGAAGGCTTACATGTCTGGGCTCTAAACTCCTTCTCTAGAGAAAACTACTGTTTTCATGAATTTCCTAGGTTCAGGAACTCCTGAGCCGATTTTTAGTAAATGCTTATACAAGAAAGTTTTGTTCTTTGGGACTTAGGAAGATAATGAAAAAAAAAAAAAACAAAATGTTCTTCTTCTCATTTTCTCAGACAGCTTCCCTCAGGCTATTCTTTATGGTTTAATTGTCCACAGAAGCTTGAATATTTACTATCTATAATGACATGGTGAAAGATTTATACTGCTAAAGCATTCCCTAGCCTTGAAGCAAGATCAAATTGCACTAATTCTCATTAACAAAAATGAAGATGGGTAAATGGGGTGGAGCAGTAGATATCTGGATATGACGGCATATCTTTGCTCAGCTAGATAGTAGTATTTCATGGATGAGTCACCAAATGCAAAAATTATAAAAATCTAATGATCCTCTGGAATAATTTTTCTTAGAAATGTTATTACATTTCATCATAGTTATTGATGGTGTTTACAAAACTGATAGGACTAGGATCATTCATTTTCTGTAAATATTTATTAAGCAACTTCTCTGTGCCAGGTACAACACTGAAAATGTAGTGGACAAATAAGCGAAAATATTTACACTTCAATGTAATTTACTTTTTCTTGGCTCAGAAAAACAGCTAAACAATAAGTAAATAAATATTCATGCAAATGAGGAAATGTTTGGTACTATGTGTAATAAACAAAATAAAACAGGGTTTTGTGATATAAACTGTTTAGTGGATGTGTAAGTTCAGGAAAAAAAAAATTTTTAAGAGGAATCTGAAACCAGACTTTATGGGAATGGCAAGAAGAATCACTATAGGAAGACTAAATAGTAGCTTGCAGTAAGTAGGAACAGTGGAGATGGAGACAGTCTAAAAATTTCGTTCTAGATTTTGTTAACAAGCTCTTGTCATTCTGAATGAATAGATGGCACTTTTGAAGTCTAGGTTTTGTTGGCTGTTTTATATAAACCTCATTATCTTTCTTGTAAACTTCTATGTAAAAGCTGGTCTTCAGAATGGGTAATTATTCCCTTTATTTGTCAGAAAGATTATCATACCTTTTGAAATACGGCGAATTTGGGAGACACACCTTACAATGTCATAAAAGGAGTAAAAGTCTCCTGAGGATTATCTAGAGAAATGTAATTAGTTCACTCATTATTGCTATTGATTAAAGTCCCAGACTTAGTGAATTTGCATACTAATTTGTATATTGCTCCAAGTGGAACTGATAACAACGGATATTAGAATTTGTGGTTCTATTGGACATTACTCAGTTATGCTAACATTGCCTAGCTTTGTAAATGCTATTTGGACTGATTTTGACATCTGTTTCCCTCATTAATAAATGAGTTGAAAAATCCTTCGACACATACTTATTTTATATTGAAGTTTGGGGTCATGATTTTTAACTTTTTTAAAAATATATTTTCACATCTGAGACACTTATGTAAAGCTTGGTTGCTATAATCAACAACATCATCCATAGCTCTCTTCTTTCTTTCTTATTTGCATATAAGAGAGAACAAAGAATTTCTCTGATAGAAGAATTAGTCCAGCATATTTATAGAAAATGTTGATACTTGTCTCTGTTTTCGTTTTCATTCCATTTGACTGATTCCATGGGACAACCTTGTTGCCCAAAAGACACCTCAGGGTTCCTTTACCCCCTCAACTATAATAATTTCTGTTTCCACATTCTTCTTCCCCATTCACACAATAACCAACTGGACCCACAGATCTACCAACTCAGAAATCTTAATCCTGTGTCCTAATTTCTGATAACCTGTTCTTACCCTGCAGTGTCTCAGTTTATAGTACCACTATGCCTGTTTCTGAACCTCAGAAAGACTTCCACGCTTTAATTTTTTTCCTTCTAGATTATTGACTCTCTTTCACTGCATTGTCTTTGTCCACATGGTTTAAAGGACAGGATGAAGTGACTGAACTACTTTCTCCCATCACCCTAGCCCCCTTGCACTTTAATCCCTATTCCATTCCAGTCAAACAGGACCCTAACCCAGAAGAGTGACTATATTCACTTTCTCTTCTGCCATGGAAAGGAGGCTAAACTCTATTTTAAAAACAAAACATAAAATTAGAAAAAGAAAAAACCTCATATAATTACTAATAACTTGTTTGAATTACATTAGAATCCAACTAAAAGCCAAAAAATCCAACACATTTGTTAATATGTTTCTTAAGTCTTTTTAATCTATAGTTTCAGCCTCCATCTTTCCCTTTTCATTGCAGTTTATTTGTTGAATAATCTCATAAAATGAAATTTAATTTGAGTTATTTGTCCTGTAGAATGTCCTGCAGTCTTTTCTCCCAGCCCCCCATCTTCTTTCTGGATGCATCCTTACATTTTTGGGATAGTGTTTAATACTGTCTTCTGTGCACTGTTTTGAGAGCTTGATCCAAAGGCTTGTGGTTCAAGATTACCTTAATGTATCTCCCATCAGGAGGCAACTGTGTGCTGTCTCTGTATGTCCGTTTAGCCATTCATGATGATGGCCTAAATGTATTAGTTAATTAGGGGTTTTTAAATAGTAATATTCTATTTCCACCATTACTTTTTTTTATTGTGTCCAGTTAGCCATTACTTTTTCATTTACTATTTGGAATACTTTTTTAAAAAAAGAAACTTTGTTAGCTGTTTTGTTACCTAGAGGCAGTTCATATAGAAAAGGCAGAATATATGCAACATTCTTCCTCTTTATTTACTAGTTTCTAAAGTAATGATTTGGTTCCTTTGTATCCTACAAAAGGGAAAATGGGGCTGTGTGTGTGTGTGTGTGTGTGTGTGTGTGTGTACACGTGTGTGCATGTGCATATCATTATGAACTTACGAATTCATACACATTTGATGTGTTTAAGTCTATTGAGGTTTTTATGCTTATTTTAAGAAATCTTTGAGCAGTGGGAGCCCCTAAAGTGGCTGCTGAGTCTTTTGACATAACCTGGGTATTTGATAGCTTTCCTGCTTTCTGCCCCTTTAAAATACTGCAGACTCATTTCCAGATTATTACTTGTGAAAATAATGTTTAGAGACCACAATCTGGGACTCTATGGTACTGATTGCTGCTGGATTTTAAAAATTATTAAAAGTCTTTAAATGGACAGATTAGTAAATATGTTTTATTTGATTTCTTCTTAAAATTTAATATGGTATAAATTCATGCTTATAGCTCTTAATTTAACTTCAGATATACAGAATTTTTTTATTTAGTCTTACCAATTTAGTCTACATTAGATACAAAACTTCTCTAAAGCTTCACAAATTAAAAAAATGTAAACTCATAATAATATTAGTCTGTTCCAGTTTGGGAGAGGAAGGTATTTAGTTCTAGTAAAAACTGATACCCATTTCTATCTAAAATTTGCCATTGAAAACTAAATACTTCCAAAAATTTAGCCAATCATTTTTCTGAAAAATGATGTTGATGAGTAGATTAAAATATTAGCTAAATTCTTTGAGTATATTCAGTGAGTATTAAATATAATAGACTGAACAGCATATTTTAAGTTATGTGATTAAAAATTCACTTATAAAACTATAATTGAAGTAGTGTGTTTTAAAGGATTATGTTAGCTTTTCTAGTGTGACTTTTTCCCTGCAGTTCAGAGAAATCTACATTCAAGTAAAAAATATGCACTTTTTTGTTCCAGACCGATTGTAGTATTATGCTGCCAGGCAACAGTGTTAAAACTCCCATGACTCCTGAGAATTTTCTTGCTTTTCCTTCAGATAAAAAGCTTTGACATGCACAAATTAGTGGTGGATTCATTTTGTTATAATAATTTGTTACTTTTACATTATCTAATTTTTTCATTTGATAAATAATATTGGACACATAATTTCCAGGAGGCACTGTTCTAGACACAAGGAAAACTGTTAGTAAAGAAGCCTAATATATCCCACCTCTTGTTGGGCTTATATTAGAGAGATGAGAGAAAGTCCACCAACAAACTAACACCTATGTGTCACGTGGTTATAAAATAAGATAGAGCAGGATAAGGGAATGAGAAGGACTGGGTTTTGAGTGTTCTTATAGATGGGGCTGTCTGGGAACATCTGTTTGTACCCTCTTTATAAATCAGACAGCATTTAAGAAAAATCTTGTGTAATAATGTACTTCTCTAAATATAGTTATTAAACAAACGTTCTTTGAGTACCTCTAATGTGCTGGGCACTGTGATTGACACTGAAAGTATGGAAGAAAACAATATAAACCCTACACCTGAGGAGCTCAAGGACTAAATAGTTGGATAGAGTGTTACAAACTTGGCATTGTACATATCAGCATCCCAGGTGTACTGGGAAAGAGATTAAGTCTTCTATCATTTCAAAGTCCATGTAGCTATTCTGGTGTGGACTCAAGAGTTAAGAATGAATGACCAGCAGAAGAAAACAATGGTAAATTTCTATTTCTGCGTCTACCAACAAAATTTCACCAGTGTTTCTTATTTGTTGTCATTCAGGCCACCAGAAACACCATTCTCCTTTGTCTTGCTCTTCCAAATATATCCAGGTGATTTTCAGGTCACTCGAATGTCATTATTTTGAAGCGGCAAACGGAGGTTGTGTAGGCAGGCCTCCCAGGTGTGGATGTGCCCACCTAAAGGGCTATGATGTCAGATTGGCTTTTCAGCTGTGATTATTGGCTGCAGGCTACTTCTACTGACACAATTAAGGTAGCAATTGAAATTAGGTTGCTAATTAGCTGGCATTAAGATAGGAAGATAAGCCTGTATTATTCATCTGGGTTTAATGTGATCAGGAGTACTTGAATGGATAAGGAGAGGAAGAATCAGTGTCCCAGTGAGGTGAAGTGAAAAATACTTGACTATTGATGGCATTGAAGGAATGCAGCCCCAGCCGAAGAATGAAGGTGCCCTAGGAAACAACAAGACACCATGCTCTTCTTGGACCTCCATAGAGGAGCATAGCCCTGTGGAAACCTTGATTTTAGCTCAGTGAGACCCATTTTGGACTTCTGACCTAAAGAGTTGTAATATAATAAATGTGTGTTGTCTTAAGCCACTAAATTTGTGATAATTGGTTTCAGCTAAAAATAGAAAACCTTCCTTACACCACACACGAAAATAGACTCAAAATGGATGAAGGACCTCAATGTGAGAAAGGAATCCATCAAAATCCTTGAGGAGAACACAGGCAGCAACCTCTTCGACCTCAGCCGCAGCAACATCTTCCTAGGAGCATCGCCAAAGGCAAGGGAAGCAAGGGCAAAAATGAACTATTGGGATTTCATCAAGATCAAAAGCTTTTGCACAGCAAAGGAAACAGTTAACAAAACCAAAAGATAACTGACAGAATGGGAGAAGATATTTGCAAATGACATATCTGATAAAGGGCTAGTGTCCAAAATCTATAAAGAACTTAGCAAACTCAACACCCAAAGAACAAATAATCCAATCAAGAAATGGGCAGAGGACATGAACAGACATTTCTGCAAAGAAGACATCCAGATGGCCAACAGACACAGGAAAAAGTGCTCCACATCACTCGGCATCAGGGAAATACAAATCAAAACCACAATGAGATATCACCTCACACCAGTCGGAATGGCTAAAATGAACAAGTCAGGAAATGACAGATGCTGGCGAGGATGCGGAGAAAGGGGAACCCTCCTACACTGTTGGTGGGAATGCAAGCTGGTGCAACCACTCTGGAAAACAGCATGGAGGTTCCTCAAAATGTTGAAAATAGAACTACCCTATGACCCAGCAATTGCACTGCTGGGTATTTACCCTAAAGATACAAACGTAGTGATCCGAAGGGGCACGTGCACCCGAATGTTTATAGCAGCAATGTCTACAATAGCCAAACTATGGAAAGAACCTAGATGTCCATCAACAGACGAATGGATAAAGAAGAGGTGGTATATATACACAATGGAATACTATGCAGCCATCAAAAGAAATGAAATCTTGCCATTTGCGATGACATGGATGGAACTAGAGGGTATCATGCTTAGCGAAGTAAGTCAGTCGGAGAAGGACAACTATCATATGATCTCCCTGATATGAGGGAGAGGAGATGCAACATGGGGGGTTAAGGGGGTAGGAGAAGAGTAAATGAAACAAGATGGGATTGGGAGGGAGACAAACCATAAGTGACTCTTAATCTCACAAAACAAACTGAGGGTTGATGGAGGGAGGGGGGTTGGGGGGGTTATGGACATTGGGGAGGGTATGTGCTATGGTGAGTGCTGTGAAGTGTGTAAACCTGGTGATTCACAGACCTGTACCCCTGGGGATAAAAAATATATTATATGTTTATAAAAAATAAAATTTAAAAAAAAATAGGAAACCAATGCAGTCCTTAAGGTTTCAAGGATCCTAGTTCTCAGAAGTAGTCTTCAATGTAAATAAATTTTGTAGTCATTTTTCCCACTGGATACAGTGGTTCCTCAAGCAAATAAGCCTGCACAGGCTCATGCTTTACCATTCTAGACATTCCCAAATGTGGATTTATGCACAGTATGTGTATAGGTTAGTCTGTGACATCTCCATTCTAAGATCTAGCTTAATAGTGATTAAGAACATGTCCAGTAAAGGGTTCCCCCACAGTGTGTCAAGTTTTAGAAGAACTGGTCATTGTCTGTGGTATCTGAGCAAAAATTTCATGCTAAACATGTTAATTCCATTACATATATGAACTAAGCAAAGATGCGTCAAGGCAAAGACTATATCACCACTAAAAACACTTAATAACTTAACATTTTTTTTTACTGTATTTTGACTTTGTAATGGGCCAAGTAAGTGCTGCTTTATTTTCTCAAGGATGCTATACCTATATCATATAATGCCTTGTTTGAGCAATAGCGAACAACTAACTAGCTATCATTTTTCTTAGAAAAAAGAAGAGAATAATTGTTAATATTTAACATATATTTAATTTGTTTGTATTTTCAGATGAAATCATCTCTCATTTTAAGAGATTATGCTGATAATACCACACTGGTTTAATACTCATTCTGCTTCAAGGAAGCACTTTAAAATCTTCAGTGGGCATTTACAATATCTAAATTCCTGTGGGTACCACACCACAGCTTTGCTGCCTGGAGTTAAGAGGTTTTCTGTTACTAACTCTGATTGCCCCATCAAACGAAGCCTGCAAGTACCTAAATCGTGATAATTATAAAAAGATCTTTAGCTCACTCTAACTTCAGCTTCCTTGCATCATCTTTGTGAAAGAGAAAACCTCTTTCTGAATTTTTTCTTTCCATAATCAGAAAAGAGAGATGTGAAACATGAAAGAATTTGTATTTGTTTTTCAGGGCTACCATAACAAACGATTACAAGCCGGTGGCTTAAATGACAGAAATTTATCTTACCACCGTTCTGGGGGCTAGAAGTCTATGATCAAAGTGTCAGCAGGGTTGTTTTTCTCTGAGGCCTCTGTCTTCGTGTGTAGATGTTCATCTTCTTGCTGTGTCTTCACGCCAGCTTCCCTTTGTGCACGCCTGTGTTCTAAATCTCTTTTTCTCGTAAGGACACCAGTCGTTTGGGATTAAGGCCCACCACAGCAAGCTCTTTCACTGTCCTGACCTCTTTAAAGGCCCAGTCTCAAAATAGAGTTACATTCTGAGATCAGGGCTGGAGCTTCACCATAGGAATTTGGGGGGGAGGGAGCACCATTTTCGTTCATAACTGAGCTCTTCTGCAAGAAGCTGTTGACATCTAGTTTTCCAATCGTTTTTGCTTGTTCGGTGTCTGAGTTTTTCTCCTATCTACTATTGGTCTCTAAAGTTTAGAATGAGCATAAGAATTTCACTTGCATTGCTTACCTTGTAGACAACCTAGCATTCTCCCCACCTACCCCAATCAATTTTCTGTTTATATTTGTTTTTAGTAGTAGTGCTGTCTTTTTTTGGTCTCCACAGTGTGATTTCAAATTTGTGTTCAAATTTTTGAATATGTGTGTGTGTGTGTGTGTGTGTATCTATCTATCTGTATATTCCATATTTTAAAAATATGTGTTCTATAAGAATAGTGAGTTTGTTGTTGTTGTTATTGCTTTAATTTTTCTTTAGGTAATACATTTTTAAAGGTAGAAGTCCTATAACTTGTCATAGGTAGACTACCACAATGCTTGATAGTGTAGGGGTGGGACAGAAGAATACAATACCCTAAAGTGTCAGAAATCTACATAAAAATAAATGAAGTAAGTGATTACCACAATCTTCTAAGTTTTTGATCTAGAACAGGCATCTCTTTATTCCATGTGTTAAATTTTAAGTTATCTTTTAAGATAAAATAACGATGAAAGTTAAAGATAACACATTTTTAGGAAATATTTTTGGAAGAGTAATAGAAATCTTACGGTTCACTGAGTAACCATTATAAAGTAAGTTGTATATTTTGGTAGTTTTATTTCCCTCTCTTGTAGACCAGAAAGTAGGTCTACAGAGCCACAGGTTCATGTTACATAGTAAATACTCTTAACTTTGGTGACCCTGTTATCCTTTTCTTCTCCACCTCCTTTCTCTTCTCCATCTTCTGCTATTTCTCCCCTGTGATTTTTTGATATATCTCTGAATAAGAAACCTTCTCATGAGTCAGCTTCTCCAGTTTTTCTCGTAAATCAATAATATCCTGCCTTACCATTTTAGCATCTGTTTAACTCTGAAAGAGCCCACTTCTCCCACAGTGTGTTCACCATAGTATGTCTAAGGCTCTGGGAGTCATAATGCATCATTGATTTCTCCACGTGGAAATCCTCAGGAGATGACATCGCTATTCCACTGTCTCTGTGGAGGCAGCAAGCTGTCCCTGTTGGAATGACAGAAAGTGGCTTGTCAGTTTCTACTATAATTTCCTCTTCAGCAGTACATATTACCATAAGAATGAATTTTAAGACCATTGCCTCATTTAGATGGAATAAAGTATTAAATGCTTTTTCACATTATTGCCTGAACTAGGGCATCATTTTTCTAGTTTTTTTTTTTTTTAAGATTTTATTTATTTATTTGACAAAGAGAGATCACAAGTAGGCAGAGAGGCAAGCAGAGAAAGAGAGAGGAGGAAGCAGGCTCCCCGCCGAGCAGAGAGTCCGATGCGGGACTCGATCCCAGGAACCTGAGATCATGACCTGAGCTGAAGGCAGAGGCTTAACCCACTGAGCCACCCAGGCACCCCATTTTTCTAGTTTTCCTTCAAAGAGTGTTTATTTTTGAAATTCTCATTATGAAAAGGACCAGTTCGCTTATCAGAAAGTTACTATTACACAGATTCCTGAAGAAACACAAACAAAATGTGCTCATTATAAATCACCATGCTTCCTGTCTTCCATGTGGCTCAATACAGTTCTGGAAAGGCAAGCTATGTTGTCTTATAAACATTGAAAACAGTCATCACCTGAATGCCCTAAAATAGAATTCTAGGAGAATACTGGGTTTTAAACTTCTTTTAAAAGCATGCTATTGTTGCTATCTGAAATCTTAGATAGATGTTTAGATAATATTCATATATTAATATTTGTCTTTATATCCCACATTTATATGAATATATATTGTATATTTTATATTATATATTATTATATTTACAGCATATATTTGGAATATTTTTGGCAAAGATCTGCTTGGCACACACTTCATTCTCTTACTTCATTCTTCTTTGTCATCTCTGAAAAGTCAGATATATATGGCTGTGGTGAATAAGTTTCACTCTCAGCAACTGAAACTGCTAGAATGCCTTGTAAGAGAATCCATGGTCCCAATGGATTCTGAGTAGCACGCACCTGTAATTCTAAGTTTGAATGTAGGCAGGGACACCTGGGTGGCTCAGTTGGTTAAGCGGCTGCCTTTGGCTTGGGTCATGATCCCAGCGTCCTGGGATAGAGTCCCACATCGGGCTCCTTGCTCTGCAGGAAACCTGCTTCTCCTTCTGCCTCTGCCTGCCTCTCGGCCTACTTGTGATTTCTCTCTCTCTCTCTCTCTCTGACAAATAAATAAAATTAAAAAAAAAAAATGAAAGTAGGCAAAACTGTAGAGTAGGAGAAAGTTTTTCCATACTCCAGCTTTCCCTTTCCTATAAACCTACTGCATTTTGCTCTATTTTGTTCTCCTAAGACATATGTTGTCAGTCCTTTTGTCTCTGAAATGACTGAGTTTCAGTATCTTAACTCACCCCTTGAAATAAACTTCTTAAATTTTTTGCATATTTGAAATATTTGCATTTCAAAACAACAATGCATTCAGTTCTAAGAAAATAGAATCCAAGACCTCCATCAAAGGCAGGTAAACTTGGGGGTTAGAAGATTTCCCAGTGCTTCCAAAGTCAGGTCACTGGAGATGTGGGCTTTACTACCTTCGTTATTCTGACCTTGCTTGTCTCTCTGCTTATGCTGCCTTTGTTATACATACGTTACATATGTAAAAGTTTGTTCTTACATAAATATTGCTCATAAAAAAATCCATGTATCATTGGGCTGGCATCCCTACAGAGTTGTCTTCTTGGAGTTTCTGTCCTTAAAAACAAAACATCCTGTCTTGGTCAGCTCTGTTTGCCATAATAAAGCGCCATACATAGATAGATTGACTGGCTCAAACAACAGAAATTTGTTTTTCACAGTTATAGAAGCTGGAAATTCAAGATCAAAATGTCTATACGGTCAGGTTTTAGTGAAGAACCTCTTCCTGGTTTGCAGATGGCTGCTGTCTTCTTGTGTTCACAAAAGGTAAAGGGAGAGATTTTATGTCTCCTCTTTTTATAAAAGCACTACTCCCATCAGAAAGGACCTACTTTCATGACTCAGTTTTACCATTAATTACCTCTCAAAGGCCCTGCCTCCAAATACCGTTGCATTGGGAGTTAGGGGTTCAACATATGAAATTGAGGTAGGACACAACCATTTGGTCCATATCACTCTCAGATAGTTACATGTAACCCTTCAGCCTCCTTAACCCCTATTTTCCCATTTACTTACCTAAGTTTATCAGGAATATAATTCCTGGAAAAGTAATATGCCATAAAATATTTGATATATCAATCTGCATAAATTAATAGTGATTTATTTTAAAAATCAAAAGAGCTTTCCAAGTGTGAATACTCTGTTATTTTAAGTGCTCTTAAGTGCAGTTAATGTGACTAGGTACTAATGAGATTCAACCACCACATTTGGATAGTATAATATACCCATAATAACTCTAACTTTTCATCTTTTTTTTTTTTTTAGCTTTTCATCTTCTAAAACCACATTTGTCATTCACATTATTGGGTTCTTGTGATGTTATTGTGGAAGAGCAAAAGTTATTAATATCTTACTAAAACTTCAAATAAAGACAGTCAATTTTTTTCTTTAAGTTCAGTATTAATTTTTGAATGGTCAGACTGCATAGAAGCTGTTCATCATGAATATGAACATCTAATTTAGGTCTGAGTTAACTTGGTAAATAAGAAGGTTGCAAAAGACATATATAAAAATATAGATAGGCATTTGTAAATATGCTTGTATGTGCATATGCACCTACATAAATGTATGCATGCACTCATGTATGAAACATATACACCATGTATAAATATGTGCACATATGATTTATACAAACATCCACATTTTCAAATATGCATTTCTTTCAGTGGGATTTTGAAAATAGAAGTCAGAAAAATGATTTAAGACGATTTGACTCTTCTCAGATTAGGATCACTTGGTCATCTGAATGAAATAGCCTATTTCATGTCAGAGCCAGCAGAAGTTATGTCTGATATGTTAAGATCTAGCTAAGGTGAGAAGTAGAGTGTCTTGGATTCAAATGTACGAATATCAGCAAAAATGTGGGACTATAAATTAAGAAAAAAGCCTTGTAGTTACAAAAAATATCCTAACTGTAAAGATAAATAGAATCTCCTTAAAATGTTCACAGAAGGTTGTACTTTAACCTTATGTTATTTTCTTTCCTGCCTTATTGAGGCATGATTGACAAATAAAAATTTTCTATATTTAGGTTGTACAACATGATTTTTTAAAGGTGTAGAAGGTAATGATTTAATATGCATATGCATTGTTAAGTGATTACCATGATCAAATTAATTAACATCTTCATCACCTCACATAGTTACCTTTTTGTGTGAATGCATGGTAAGAAGATACATAAGAGTATTTTAAACAAATTTCAAGTGCACAATATAGTATTATTAAAGAGTCATATGCTGTACTTTAGATCCCCAGAATTTTTTTATCTTATAATTGAAAGGTTGTACACTGTGAGCAACATCTACTCATTTCCCCTACCACCTAGCCCTTGACAATCTTCATTTTACTATCTGACTATGAATTCAACATTTTAGATTACACATATAAGTGAGGTCATACAGTATTTTTTTTCTGTATATGGCTTATTTCACTTAATATAATTAGTCCTCCAGGTTCATCCATGTTGTCACAAATGGCAAAATTGCCTTCTTTTATTGCTGAATAATGTCCCATTATAGATATATAATATTTTATTTATCCATTCATCATCCATCAACAGACATTTAGGTTGCTTTTATATCCTGGCCATTGTAGATAATATGCAATGAATATGGGAATGCAGATATCTCTTTTGGATAGTAATTACATTTTCTTTGGATATATACCCAGAAATGGGATTGCTACATCATCTGATAGTTCTATTTTTAATTTTTGGAGGAAGCTTCATTCTGTTCTCCAAAACAGTGTGTCACTGGACTTAACAGAGACACATAGACTAAGAGAACAGAATCGAAAGCCCAGCTCTGGCTAGGACTTCCAATACAACGTTAAATAGAAGTGCTGAGATTGGGCACCCTTGTTCCTAATATTAGAGGGAAATCTTTAAACTTTTCAATGTTGAGTATGATACTAGCTGTGGACTTCTTATATATGGCCTTTATTATATTGAGGCACATTCTTTCTGTACCTAACTAATGAAGAGCTTATCATGAAAGAATGTTGAATTTGGTCAAATGTTCTTGTGCATCTGTTGAAATGAAATGATAGTGTGATCTTTTATCCTCACTTTGTTGATGTAGAGAAACACATTTATTGATTTATGTATGTCGAACCATCTTTGCATCCCAGGTACTTCCACATCTGGACACATTTTTAATATATTTATTTTAATTACTTATTTTTTGAAAGATTTTATTTATTTATTTGACATAGAGAGAGAGAACAAGCAGGGGGAGTGGCAAGAATAGGGAGAAGGAGAAGCAGGCTCCCACTGAGCAAGGAGCCTGATGCCAGGCTCGATCTCAGGACCCTGGGATCATGACCTGAGCTGAAGGCAACCACTTAACTGACTGAGCCATCCAGGTGCCCCTTAATTACTTATTTTTAAGAATAGTTTTAGATTTACAAAATAATTTCGGTGATGTACAGAGTTCTTATAAACACCACAACTAGTTTCAGCTGATATCTGACATTAGTAAGGTTCATCTGAGCCCAATTAATGGACCAATATTGATACAAAATTATTGACCAAAGTCTATAGTTTTCTCAAAAATTTCCTTAGGCTTTACTTAATGTGCTTCTTTTATCTCATGATCTCTTCCAGGTTAATGCATTACATCTCTCCATCCTGTATCCCAAGGATCCTCTTGGTTGTGGCCGTCTCTCAGACATTTTTGTTATTATTATTATTATCTGAACAGTTTGAGGAATAGTGGTAAAATATTTTGTAGAATGCCCCCTCAATTGGGATTTGTCTGATATCTTCCTCATGATTAGGCTAGAGTTACCGGTTTGGGGAAGTTATAGGTTATGGTTATGGGTTTGCCTCTGAGGTGAAGTGTCATTTCTAGCACATCAGCACAAGACTACATGCTATTTTCATGACTTAACCTCTGTTCATTTTGTCTTTGGCCAGCTGGCTGAGGCAATGATTGTTAGGTTTCTCTACTGTATAGTTCTTTACCTCCTATCATTCAACATGTCCTATTTGGAAAAAAATGTTGCTATGCAAAGTCCATACACAGTCCATAAAGAATGGGGAATTATGCTCTACCTCCTGGAGGGTAGAGTATGTATGTAAAACATTTGGAATTGTTCTGCTTAGCAGCTTTGTCTCTTCTCCCACATTCATTTATTTAATCATTTATTCGTATAGGCATTGGCTTAGTAATACTTACTTTATAATTTGGGTTATAATCATGCTTTCTAATTTATTTTATTGCTCAAGTCATTGTACCTTTACCTCTGGGAGCTGCTTCAGTTGACTCCTGAATGTCTCTGGCACACCTCCATCATTGTGAGGTTCCTTTGCTTATTTTTTTGAGTATGTTCCTTACTTTCTGTCACTGCAATATGGTCCAAGCTTATCTGTTTCATCTATCATTCTAGAATTAATGATTTTTTAAAGAAACCTAGTTCCTTTTATTGGAGAATGATATTAAAAACCATGATCTGGGCTCTACGTATAAGTGTTCCTATTATGTTGTCATTGCTTCTTAGCCTGCTTAGCTGAGAGAAGAAGAAAATATATGTTTATAGTAACTTGCATATATACATATATCTCTAAATATTTATATGAGTAGCCATATGTATCTATATGAAGCTAAACTTGAGTTAATACTGATGCTTCTAACTCTAATCTATTACCATATGATCATTCAAGCCCCTCCTACTCCATCAGTGAAAAATTTGACTCCCGCTATCTGTGATCCACTTGCTTAATTGTTCAATTCTAATATACATGTATAACAGAATCAGAATTTTAAACTATACCTCATGAGGAAACAATTTTATTAGGTTGAGTTCAATGCATATGAAAAATCAATTTCTTTTACTTTTAGTATTAAAGACTGCACTCTATTAAAAAATTGCTTGCCACCTTCTTCCCCTACTCCTTTTAGTAAGGTTGTTTCATCCATTCATATTGTGGTTAGGATTTTTTTAACAATTGACATTGCACACTATGATTATTCCAAACTCCAAGTTAAATATTTTAATTGCACACAGTGAAGTTCACTCTTTGTGCTGTGCAGTTATATGGGTTTAGACAAATGCGTGTTGCTGTATATCCACAATTACACCACCATATAGAATAATTATACTGCTCTAAAAAATCTGTTTCATCTATTAAACCTTTACCCCTTACCCTAAACTCCTGAAAATCACTGATGTTTCTGTTGCTCCTATAGTCATGTTGTTTGTAGAATGTCCTATAATTGTAATCAAATGGTAAGAGCTTTCCTAAGACTCACTTTTTTTCACTTAGCAATGTATACTTAAGGTTTCTCCATGACTTTTTATGGCTTGATAGCTCATTTACTTTTATTGCTGAATTCTAGTCCATTGTGTAGATGCATCATGATCTATTTATCCATTCACTTATTCAAAGATGACTTAGTTGCTTTGAGTTGGAGTTATTATGAATTAAGTTTCTATATACACTCAGTATATACACTATAGTTTTAGTGCTCCTAAGTTTTTAAATCAATTGGGTAAGTATCTAAGGGTATGATTTCTATATTACATCTTAAGATTATGCACAGCTTTGCAAGTGATCATTGTCTGCCAAACTGATTTCCAAAGTTGCAGTACCATTATATATTTCCACCAATAAAAGTCAGAGTTCCTCTTTCTCTGCATCCTTCGCAGAAATAGGTATTGTCTGTGATTAGGATTTTAACCAGTTTAATGAGGGTGTAGTGGTGCCTCACTGTTGTTTCACTTTATAACTTCCTAATGAGACTAATGTTGAGCATCTCTTCATATGCCCATTTCCCATCTGTGTACCTTCTTTGGTGATCAATCTGTACAGATCTTTTGCACATTTTTAGCTCTTTTTATTCAGTTTTAAAAGTCCTTTGTATATTTTGGATACAGGCTTTTTATAAGATATGTGTCTTGTGAATATTTCTCACAATCTGTGGCTTGCCCTTTGAGTCTTTAACTTTGTTTCACAGCAGAGGTTTTAAATTTTAAAAGTCCAACTCCCCATTTTTTCCCCATGGACTATGCTTCTGACATGGTGTCTAAAAACACATTGCCATACCCCAAATCACCTCAAATTTCTCTTATATTTTCTTATAGGCTTTTGATACTTTTGCGATTTACTTTTTGGTGTTTGATTCATTTTGAGTAAATTTTTGTGAAAGATAATGTCTTTGTCTAGGTTCACTTTTTCCATATATGTTCATCTGATTTTTCTAGCACCATTGTGGAAAACTTTATTCTCCATTATTTTTCACCTTGATTGAAGTATAATTGACAAAATTGTAATATACTTTTTTTTAATTTATGTATTGATTTGAGATAGAGAGAGATTGAGCAGTGAAAGAAGCAGAGGGAGAGGGAGAGAATACAAGCAGACTCCCCATTGAGCACAGAGCCCAATGTGGGGCTCAATCTCAAGACCCTGAGATAGTGACCTGACCCAAAACCAAGAGTCTGATGCTCAACCATCTGAGCTATCCTAGAATCCCCAAATTGTAATATAATTAAATTGTATATCATGATGGCTTCACAAGTGAATTTTAACAAGCATTTAAAGAAGAGATAAAACCTATTCTTCTCAAATATTCCACAAAAAAAGGACAGGAGAAAAATTTCAAAACTCATTCTAGGACACCAGAATTACCCTGCTACCAAAACCAGATAAAGTCTCCACTAAAAAAAGAGAATCACGGGCCAATATTCCTGATGAACATGGATGCAAAAATTCTCAACAAAATACTAACAAACTGAATCCAACAATATATTAAAAAAAAAAAAACACTCACCATGATCAAGTGGGATTTATTCCTGAGTTGTAAGAATGGTCTAATATTTGCAAAACAGTCAATGTGATATACCACTTCAACAAAAGAAAGGATAAGAACCATATGATCCTTTCAGTAGATGCAGAAAGAGTATTTCGCAAAGTACAACATTCATTCATGATAAAACCCTCAACAAAGTAGTCTAAACCTACTTTGGCTTAGGAACCTCAACCTTTGGTTGAGGAACGTATCTCAACATAATAAAGTCCATCTATGAAAAATCCAAAGCTATTATCATCTTAAATGAAGAATAACAGAGCTTTTCCTCTGCAGTCAGGAACAAGACAGGGAAGACCACTCTCACCACTGTTATTTAACATAGTCCTGGAAGTCCCAGCCACAGCAATCAGATAACAACAACAATAACAATAGCAAAATGAAAGGAACCTAAATTGGCAAGCAGAAGTAAAACTTTCACTATTTGCAGATGACATGATATTCTATATAGAAACCCGAAAGACCCCACCAAAATATTGCTAGAAGTGATAAACAAATTTAGTGAAGTCCCAGCATACAAAATCAGTGTACAGAAATCTTTTGCATTTCTATTTACCAATAAGGAAGCAGTGGAAAGAGACATCAAGGAATCAATCTCATTTACAATTGCACCAAAACCAATGAGATACCTGGGAATTAACCTAACCAAATAGGTGAAATACCTATACTCTGAAAACTATAAAACACTGATGAATGATTAAAAATGACACAAAGAAATGGAAAAATATTCCATAGTCATGGATCAGAAAAGCAAATATTGTTAAAATGTTAGGACAAACTACCTATTTAATGTGATCCCTATGAAAATACCAACAGCATTTTTAACAGAGCTTGAACAAATAATCTTAAAATTTGTATAGAACCACAAAAGACCCCAAATAGCCAAAAAAAAAATCTTGAAAAAGAAAAGCAAATCTGGGAGTGTCATTAATTCCAGACTTCAAGTTATATTACAAAGCTGCAATGATGATAACAGTATGGTACTGGCACAAAAATAGTCATACAGATCAAGGTACAGAAGAGAAAACCCAGAAATGAATCCACAACTACATGATAAGTTAATCTTCAAAAAGGCAGGAAAGAATAGGGTTGCCTGGGTGACTCTCTTGGTTAAGTGTCTGCCTTCAACTCAGGTCATGATTTCAGGGTCCTGGGATCTGAGCCCCATGTCAGGCTCTCTGCTCAGTGGGGAGTCTGCTTCTTCCTCTCCCTCTGCCTGCCACTTCCCCTTGTTTGTGGTCTCTGTCAAATAAATAAAATCTTTTTAAAAATTCTGCCATTAAAAAAAAAAAGCAGGAAAGAATGTCCAATGGAAAACACAGTCTCTTCAACAACTGGTATTGGGAAAACTGGACAGCTAACATGCAAAAGAATAAAACTTGACCATTTTCTTACACCGTACACAAACATAAATTCAAAATGGATGAAAGACCTAAATGTGAGACTTAAAATCATAAAAATCCTAGAGGAGAAGATAGTGGCAACCTCTGATATTGGCTTTACCTACTTTTTAATAGATATGTCTCCTGGGGCAGGGGAAACAAAAGCAAAAATAAACTTTGGGACTTCATCAAAATAAAAGTCTTCTGCACAGTAAAGGAAACAATCACCAAAACTAAAAGGCAAGCTTTGGAATGGGAGAAGGTATTTGCAAATTAGATAAGTGATAAAGGGTTAGTATCCAAAATATAGGAAGAACTTATCAAACTCAACACCCAAAAAACAAATAATCCAGTTAAGAAATGGGCAGAAGAGAGGCAACTGCATGGCTGATTCGGTAAGCATCAGACTCTCTTGGTTTTGACTCAGGTCATGATCTCGGGGTCATGAGATTGAGCTCTGTGTCAGACTCCACACTCAACAGGGAGTCTGCTTGAGATTCTCTCTCTTCTTTTGCCCCTCCCTCATTAAAAAATGGGCAGAAGACATGAATAGACCTTTTATCAAAGAAGATATACAGATGGCTAGCAAACATATGAAAAGATGTTCAGCATTACTCATCATCAAGAAAATACAAATCAAAACTACAGTTAGCTATCTACCACCTCACATCTGTCAGAATAGCTGAAATCAGCAACAGAAGAAACAATAGGTGTTGGCAAGGATATGGAGAAAAGGCTAGCCCTCTTACACTGTTGGAGGGAAAGCAAACTAATGCAGCCACTCTGGAAAACTGTATGGAGATTCCTCAAAAAATTAAAGATCCAAGAATTGCACACTACTAGGTATTTAACCAAAGAATGCAAAAATACTAATCCCAAAGGATACAAGTGCCCCAATGTTTATAGCAGAATTATAGCCAAATTATGGAAATAGCCTGTGTCCATCAGCTTAGGAATGGATAAAGGAGAAGTTATTATCTATGATGGAATATTACTCAGCCATAAAAAAGAATGGAATCTTGCCATTTGCAATGACATGGCTGGAGCTAAGGTGTGTTATGCCTAGTGAGATAAGTCAGAGAAAGACAAATACTATATGATTTCACTCATATATGGAATTTTTTTAAAAAATGAGGAAAGGGGGCAAAAAGAGGCAAACCAAGAAATAAACTAAACTATAGAGAACAAACTGATGGTTATCAAAGGGGAGGTGTGTGTGTGGGTGGGGTTAAATAGATGATGGGGATGAAGGAGGGCACTTGTGATGAGCACCAGGTGCTGTATGGAAGTGATGAATCTCTATATTGTACATCTGAAACTAATATTAGATTGTTTGTTAACAACTGGGATTTAAATAAAGACTTTAAAAAAGTGTACATCATGATGATTTTATGTGCAAATACACTATGAAAGAATGAACCTTATCTGGTTGTTAACATCTCTATCACCATCCTACTCCGGTGAATTGCCGTTGCTTCTTTGAGAAAAATAAAATGACTGTATTTTGTTTGCCCTTATTTCTGCATTCTCTATTATGTTCAATCTCTGTATATACAACATATAAATGTAATATATGTTACATATGTGATTTATATATGGTATCTTTCATATATATGTGGTACCATATATACGAAAGCTAGAAGGGGCTGGAGTTGGGGAAATATTAGACTCTGCCCAGGTCTTTCCCCCTGGAAAGTAGGCCTTCATTGTGTAACACATTCTGTATTACCAAAAAACAATTAAGTATCTTTCCTAGATATTCGCAGTGAAAATACTTGTGTTCCTTGGGGAAAAAGTCATGGAACTGTGGGAACTGAGACTGTGGGCTCCATGAATTTCTCACTTTAATGTTTGTCCACACTTAACCTCTAGTAGTTCATCAAAATTACTACTTAAGTGTTCATACCAGCCTGTGACTCCAGCGGTAGGGGCTCCAAGTAACCAGATCTTGGCCTCATATCTCCAGATTTTGGGGTGGTGGTTTGACAAGCAACTTCAGTTCCCTGTTTGGTCCACAGAAAGTAGTTGACTTTGGTTCATTCAGCTTTTCTTCTTTTTCTTTGTCTTCGTCTTCGTCTTCGTCTTCATCTTTGTCTTCGTCTTCTTCTTCTTCTTTGTTTTTTTAAAGATTTTATTTGACAAGAAAGGGATCACAAGTGGTCAGAGAGGGAGGCAGAGAGAGAGGGGTAAGCAGACTCCCTGCTGAGCAGAGAGCCTGATGCAGGGCTCGATCCCAGGACCCTGAGATCATGACCTGAGCCGAAGGCAGATGTTTAACCCACTGAGCCTTCAAGCGTCCCAGCTTTTTTTCTTCTTGTAAGTTTAGGAATAATATCTTCTCAGCTCTTCATATGTCAAGGTTAACACACAAATTTCCTTAGTCATTAAATTGTGAATGATTATTCCTAAATATTTGCCATTCATCTTCCAAATAAACTATATTTCTTAACTTCACCCATTCATTAGTGTGTCCTGATAAAGAGGACAGATGCTGTGGCCAGAACTTAGATTTAAATCCTGACTCCCACACCTTCCAGCCAGCCAGCCTTAAGAAAAGGATTTTACCTCTTAAGATTTAACTTTCATATACAAGATGCGTGTAAGTTTCTGCCTCATAGGGATATGTAAATATTTTATAAAATAATTAATGTAAATTATCTGGTACATAGTAAACTAATTTTTAAATAAATATTAGCTTTGAGCAGCTGGGTGGCTAACTGTTTAAGTGTCTGCCTTCGGCTCAGGTAATAATCTCAGGGTCCTGGGATTGAATCCCACATCAGATTCTTTGCTCAGCAGGAGTCTGTTTCTCCCTCTCCCACTCCCTCCATGCTCTCCCCCTCTCTCTGAAATAAACAAAATCTTTAAATAAATAAATACATATTAACTTTTAATACTTGTTATTATCATTAGCTTCATTATCACTCTCACTTTAATACAACCACATTGGCTCCTTATTGTTTCTAGAACATATCTGGTACTTCCCCTTGGCCTTGGCATTGGCTGTTCATTCTATCTGAAATACTCACACAGATAACTGCACAAATAACTTCCTTATCTCCTTTATGTCATACTTAATCTTCTTCAAATGTAATATTCTTTTCAAAGCACATTCTTACTGCCATATTCAAGATAGCAGCCAGCATCTACCACCCTCCATTGCATTCTTGATACCTCTTACCTTGCTTTATTTTCCTATAACACTTTTTTCTTCTAATGTTTTATATTATTTATTATTTATTTTTTCCATCTTTTTTTTTTTTTTTTTAAGATCTATTCGTTTTATTTTTAAGGAGAGTGAGAGAGAGCACTAGCAGGAGGGGCAGAGGGAGAGAATCTCAAGCAGACTCTGCACTGAATACAGAGCCCAACATGGGGCTGGATCTTCCAACCATAACATCATGACTACAGTTGAAACTGAGAGTTGGACACTTAACTGACTGAGCCACCCAGGAGCCCCCATCTTTTTTTCATTTTTATTTAAATTCCACGAGTAGAGGATTCTCTATATTGTCTAAATTTCTCTAACTATTGTCTAGAACAATATCATGCACATTTGTACTCAGTAACTTTTTTTTTAAGATTTTATTTATTTATTTGACAGAGAGAGAAACAGTGAGAGAGGGAGCACAAGCAGGGGGAGTGGGAAAGGGAGAAGCAGGCTTCCTGCTGAGCAGGTAGCCTGATGTGGGGCTCTATCCCAGGACCCTGGGATCATGACCTGAGCCAAAGACAAATGCTTAAAGATTGAGTCACCCAGGCACCCCTGTATGCAGTAACTCCTTGTTGAAAGTTTGATTACTGCTCTTTAGTAATTGCATAAGAAAAAAGCATTCCATTACAGAATAGGAGCATGTGATGGTGTATTCATTCCCTATGGATGCCATAACAAGTTACTACAAATGTGGTGACTTAAAACAACAGCAGTTTATTCTCTTACAATTATGGAGACCAGGAATCCAAAATGAAGGTGTTGGCAGGACCATATTATTCCAAAAGTTTTAGAGGAAAATCCTTTCTTGCTTCTTCAAGCTTCTAGTGGCTTTAGGTTTGGGAAGTGCGTAACTCCAAACTCTGCCTCTGTCTTCTCATAGCTTTATCCTTTGGGTCTCCATCATCTGTCTCATATAAGGACATTTGTCTTTGGATTTAGGGCCCACTTGGATAATCCCAGGTGATCTCAATTTGTGATCTTTAATATAACTAATCTACAAAGATCCTTTTTCTGAATGTCACATTCACAGGTTGCTGATGGGCATGTCTTTGGGCGACCATCCTTCAGTCCACCACAGAAAGTATCATTTGGTGTCGTTGTTTAAACACTTGCTAAATTGTGTTGCTCTGTAGTGGAAATAATTACTTTACCTACAAAGTCTGGTCTCTGCATCGGCAGCATGAACATCATTCAGGGACATTTAGAAATGCAAAATCTCAGGTCCCACACTCATGTAATTGGATTAAATTTGCAGGTTAACAAGGTCTTTACCTGTTGCATAAGCACATTAAAGCCTGAGAAATGATGTAGGAGAGTAGAACAGAACCTAAATAAACAGAGAAATTAGGGAGCTATATAAATGAAAACCAAAAGAAGACAACTGTTACACATTTTGTGAAAATACATGGCAGGCAATTTACATAAGAAAAGCAAAGGAAGGTGAGTAGTGTAATGAATTCAGAGAACAGAACTCGGGCAATCTATGGAGAAAGGAAAATCCGAGTTATAAAGCAACAGAAATAAGAAAAACACCCTATAAATAAAGCAGTACACTTTGCTGGAATTAGCTACATATTCTTTAGCTCCAGTCAAATCTGGAGTACATCCAAATCACCTGGAGGCCTTGGTAAAACACATATTTCGATGCGAAACCTCCAGGTTTCTGGATTATTAGGTGTGGAGCATGCCCTAGACAGTTCAGTTCTAACAGGTTCCCAAGTAAACTTCATTCTGCTGGGCTATGTAGCATACTTAAACTTTGTCTTAGAGTTATTCAGAATGTTTAGATAGATGTTCTAATAAAGGGGGAAAAAAATCCTAAGTTTCTTGAGTTTGAAATTATCTCAAAAACCTTCTCAGATTTCTTTAAAAAAAATATGACATACCAGTATTTTTTCCTACTTAGAAACTGGTGGTAGTAGAAGTGAAAGAAAAGTTTAGAATTGTGAAGGATCTGGACCTAGAAGTTGTTATTTCCTCCAGCAATCCTAAAATTATCAATAGTCTGACATTGCTTTCTGTATTTCATTTAAAAAATGGTCATAATTCCTTGATATATGTTTACGTGGTTTTATTGGATACTTATATCTCAAGACCTAGCCTTGGAATGTGGCTATTAAGAGAATGTTATTGAATATAATCCATAGTTTAATTGACCACCAGAGTTATATTTCCATATTTCTCGATCTTTCTTAAATATTTCAGATCCTCCCTCAAAAATGTCACTAATATAAAGTTAAAGAGATCTCAGGTGGAAGAAATGGAGACACTTCATTAATTTGGACAAAATGTTTGAATTGTTTTGAAATCAGTAAGAAAGTCTGTTTTCAGAAAGTTTTTAGCCTTTATTTCCATATAGGTAGTTCAACCCAAAGGTGAGAAGCCATAAACAATTGACCTAAGGAGAGGTATGCAAATATTTGATGAGTTTAAAAATTTGACATTTATTCACATTTGGGGCAAATATTAAAAAATAAAATAAAATACTGAAACAGTGAATTTTCAAGACAAGGAATTTTTTTCTCTCCAAAGCATCTAGGACGTAAATAAGTCTCTTATAAGAAATTGTGTTTCTGACCAATATATAAAAATAAATCATTAAGATTTTTAGTATTTGCATATATCATCTATAATTCTATAGAGAATCAAGCTGAACTAAGACTTTGAAAATATTTAATCATCTCTGAACTAAACAAACAGAAGATAAATTCCTGTCAAAGGGAACTGGAAAATCTCTACTTAGTTCCCTGGGATATTTAGAGTAAGACTAGTAATTATTTTGTGTATCCATCACTCCTGTCTGTGGAAGACACTTTACAAATGGCACTGAGTAACAAGTTGGCAATTCCTGAGCAACTCAGAATGGAATGACAATAAATTCTCCAGTACAAGATAGGAGAGAAAGCTCTTGTGAAGCCACTGGTGTTGGCAAAGTAGTCCCACTCTCATCCATTCCTAATACCATTTTTCCTGAGTTCTATTTCTCTCTAATTGGGGATTATTAGTGGGAATGTTGAAGTTTAATGTTATCATCCCTTAAAATGCACACAGTTTTCATGGGATAAATAAACATGTGGGTATATATTTAATTTGGATGGAAACATTTTATCAACATTTTTAAAGGTACACATTTAAAACATTATATTCCTCATAAGAATAATGTGTACGATGTTTTGATAAGTGTTAGTAGTTAATCATCACAATGATGAGCCTAAAAATTTTTAAGCAAGTTTAAAAAAAATAGGATGATTGCCAAAATATCTATGTTATAATAGATATAGTCTTTAATGTATATTAAAATGTAATCTAGTTTATGAACATTTAGGCCACAATGTTATCTAATTTTTTAAAAAAGTATTAATAAATGAACTTGAAGCAAGCCTGAGTTCTAAAAGTCTTAAAGGTATTTTTTTTTTCTCATTAAAAAATTAAGCTTGCCTATAAGTTTATTAGTGACTAAAAAGGAAAATAAATGTCAAATATTTTAAAGCTTTATTTAAATAGAATAAAAATTTAATTTTTTTTGTCTTTTTTTTTCTTTTTTCTTTTTTTTTTTAATTTGAGAGAGAGAGAGAGTGTGATTGGGGGGAGATGGGCAGAGAAAGAAGGAGAAAGAAAATCTTTTTTTTTTTAAATAGTTTTTTTAATTGTGTTATGTTAGTCAACATAAAATATATCACCAGTTTTTTGATGCGGTAGAGAAAGAAAATCTTAAACCCAACATGGGGCTTGATCTCAAGACCCTGAGATCATGACTTGAGCTGAAATCAGGAGTTGGGCACTTAGCCAACTGAGCCACCCAGGTGCCCTAACATTGTTATGTTTGAATGAAAGTGTAATAAATTATCAAAAGTCATGAAGGAAGTCATAGGTTTTCAATGATGAGGAAACAGTAGTAGTCTTATAACAAAATATTACCTGTGTTCTTTCCAGATAGTCCAATTTAATGCATGCTTTGTCTTGAAAACCTTACAAAAATGTGCACTACATTCATATATCAGATCTAAATCAAAAGCAAACAAAACTTTGTAACATTCGCTCTAATCATATTACTATTCCTGCAGTGTAACAATAGAATGGGAGAAAATAAAATTGCAGGACATAAACCTCAGATGTCAACTTGTCACCATGTTACACTTAAAGTAGTTATTAAAATCATTATGCTATCAACTTGTGAAGTTTGGATGCACCAAATATAGCAACCTGATTTAATTGCTCACCATTTTATTTTGAGTGAAAGAAAGAAAAGGTGGGGGAAAAGGGAGGTGAATAAAGCTGCATGTTTGAAGGATATTGTATTGGCCCTTCTATCAAAATGCAGTGAAAAAAATAATTCTCAGCATGGATATTGGATAAATGAAGACTTGTTTGTTGAACTTAGATTTCTTATTGTCTTCTCAATCAGGAAAAAAAAAGTACCTAATTACTTGCACAGCTTGATGTAAAGCTCAGAATATGCTAAATAAAACGTGCAAGACAGCAAATTTGATGTTAATATTCCTACTTTTAAAAATCTGTGTGTTTTTTTCTTTTCAGTCTGTTTCCATGATTGATTGATGGGGAGGATTGCCACTGTAGAGTGTGACTTGTGTTGTTTGTAATTAAGTGTCCAATATAGCAATATAGCCTAGGAAAAACACTTATTAAATCATTCAGTTTCCCAGCTGTTCCTTTTGGCCTTGCATATTTGTGCGGAGATCAATATTACTTAATGAGAAGAAGCAAGAAATAGACTTGAATTCAATATTAGATTTAGAATGTGAGTATAAATTTGGGATTATTATTGTGAGTTTTTTTCATTTTATGTTTTTATTTGAAATTTAAAATTTATATTTTATATTTTATAATTACACACATTTATATGTGAAAAATACATTTTCTTTAAATTCCAGAATTATCAATTAAAAGATAACATCTTATCTTTATGGGAAAAGTCTAAATCAATGTTAATTTACAGAGAATATGAAGCTATCAGGTAGTTCAGTACAGACTTTTTTTACTTTTAATTTATTTAAATTTTACAGAATTTTTTTAAAAGATTTTATTTATTTATTTGACACAGAGAGATCACAAGTAGGCAGAGAGGCAGGCAGAGAGAGAGGGAAGCAGGCTCCTGGCTGAACAGAGAGCCTGACACGGGGCTCGATTCCAGGACCCTGAGATCATGACCTGAGCCGAAGGCAGAGGCTTTAACCCACTGAGCCACCCAGGTGCCCCAAATTTTACAGAATTGTTAATGTGAATGAATATATGTATATATTATATACAACCTCATGTTTTATTTTTTCTACCATATTTTATTTCATAATTTAGATTATATTTTTATTTTATAAAATGCTTAGAATCTTGTAAATATATATTTTCCTCTGCTCATTGAGAACTAAAACTATTCTTTCTAAAAAATACAAATTGCTTTCTGTCTAATTTTTATTGGTTGGGAGAGTAAAATGATTTGTGCACAAATTCTCTTTTTGGCAGAAGTGATGCTAAATAATTACAGTTTGAAGAGCTAAATTATTTTCAGAGAGAAATGTGAAGCCCATAGCAATATATAAATTTAATTTAATATTCAGGTTGAGGGGTTCCTTAGTGGCTCAGTTGGTTAAGCATCTGCCTTTGGCTCATGTCATGATCCCAGGGTCCTGAGATCGAGCCCCACATTGGGCTCTCTGCTCAGCGAGCAGGAGCCTGCTTTTCCCTCTCCTACTGCCTGCCACTCCCCCTGCTTGTGCTCTAACTCTCACTCTTTCTCTCTGTCAAATAAACAAATAAAATCTTAAAAAAAAAATTCAGATTCAGAATAATCAGGTATGAAAGTGTGGATTATATATTAGTGCTAAAGCATATATTCGTTTTTCAAATTTAAGATTATGTTTTGAAAGACTTTTAATTGGTGAGTTAACACACTTTTATGGCTAAAGAAGCATACTTAACATTTGAAGAGTTAAATAACAAATCAAAATGTGAAGCCTACAAATTTAGTTAAAACCTTTTTTAGAATCCAGAAATAAACATTAGAATTTAACAAAATGCTTTATAAAATACAATACAAAACATACAATACAATGCCTTTTAGTATTTAAAACATTACTTATAATAGCTGATTTTTATTTTCCACTTTTGGCACGTATGAGCACATATGAGAAAATGGCATAAGAATATTCCTTAGCACAGTTCATTTTAGACATATATCTCTCTCTGACAAAAAATGAAAAACAACAAAACTCTGAATTCCTAAGTTTGACTTGAGGAGATTATAAAATATTGTCCTAGCTACTTTCTATGAATCCAAATTCAATGTGATCAGAGCTGTAAATTTGCATACCCAAATTCAGGATTGAAAGACTTCATTGCTGAAAGAGCATCTGTTAGACAGTATTTAAATACTCCAGTTGGTGAAGGGCTATGCCATACCATGTGTAATAGACATAATTTTACATAGATAAAATATAGGTGTTCATTTTGCTATAAACTATTTTAACAAGTGTTTAAAGAAGTAAATTGTTCTTTTTTCTCTTACAATTTACTTGTAAAATAATAGTACATTGTAAAATAAAATAGATACAAAATTTACTCATAAGTTTTAGAGACCAAACCAAAGGAAGAGGGAATGGAAGAAAAACAAGGCAGGAAAGAAAACATATACTTAATATTGTTACTGAATTTTAAATCAATAGAAGCTCAAAAATAAAGTATTCTGACCTTCCTGATAAGTACAGGGACTGGAAGTATGTAAAATAAAAAATGGTATATGTGTTTAGAAGATTCATTTATCCTGGTTACATAATTTAGAAGACACAAGGTATTCTACAAGCTCTTCGAAGGTAACCACTTAGTTCTCTGTGATATGTCAATATTTTACTTGTAAATGTTACGCTAGGGCCTTTAAAAATATATATGTATTTACTACATATACTTTATGTATTCATGGTAATAGTCAATGTAATCCTTTGGTTTTTGAGGTAGGGGTTAAAAGTGCTCCAATAAAATTAACCTTGGATATGTATATATGTGTGTATGAATATGTCTTTCTTTGTATATATATTTATATCTGCAGTATATAAACTATTCAAATATTAGTACTTTAATTCTTCAGATAATCTTTCATAACTTTTGCTTTATAAGTGACAGGAATACTATTTAAGCCCTTAACGTTTCAAATCCCTTTGCAAAAGATAAATATTTTTAGTTTTTTTAAAAGATTTATCTTATTTTGAGAGAGAGAGAGAGTAAGGATAGAGAGTTCACGGCAGTAGAGAGGGGTGGAGGGAGAGAGAAAGTAGTTCAGGCAGATTCCTCATTGAGTAAGCAGTCCGAAGAGCCTGATGCGGGGCTCAATCCCACGACCCTGAGATCATGACCTGAGCCGAAGTCAAGAGTTGGACCCTTAAACAACTAAGCCACCCAAGCACCCTAAACATTTTGACTTTTGGTAACTCTCCCATTACATTTACCAGTAAATGGATTAAGACCATCAATTCTCATAAATATTCAATTTGAGTCATTTGTTAAGTTGAACACATATTAATTTTTTGTCCATAGATAAAAATGGGCAAACTATGGTTCATGAGCCAAATTCACCCTGCCAACTGTTTTGGTAACTAAAGCCATATTAAAGCGCAGCCATACCCATTTGTCTCTGTGTTGCCTGTGACTGCTTTTCCCCCAACAATAACAGAGTTGAGGAGTTGTGACAAATACCATATGGCCCATATAGGCTCAATCCTTACTATTTTTACAGAGTTTGCCAGCCTCTGCTATAAATGATTATCATACCCAGTTTTTAAGATTCATCTGAATTTTAGGTTATTAACAAGTTAGTTATATATGTTTACAGCTGTTCCTTTATTCTGTGCACATGTTCACATATGTAGTCAACATCAACACAAATAAGCACACATCCTCTATTTTTTAATTTTCATTTACAACCCAATCTGGGCTATCAGATAACTACGTCATTACAATAGTCATTATCACTATTTCTCCCTAAAATTGAAAATAGTCTTATTCCCATGAAAATGATTAAATATGCTAAAGACCATCCCATTATATAAATTTCTACCAGAATAGGAATGTACAAATTGTTCACATTCAGGGAGTCTCTGAAAATGCGTCTTCATATATAATGGAAACTTTTATTGAGTATCAGATGTTACTCGTACTTTCTTTACAATTTTTCCTCCCACAATATTATTTTTTACAAGACTCTTAAATTAGAGATGAATAAAAAGATACTGGATTTGTAGATGAATTTTTCAATGATAGGCACTGAGGTGTTACCAATTTGCAGTAAAAAATCTGCTTTCACATTTGTCAGATGTTCCACTTCAGGGATGGCACTCTGTGGAGGTGGCAGATTATGCTTACAGTTAAATACCAGGATTCAGCCAAGCCCATCAGGTAGACAACATCAAAATTGTTAACAAGGAAATGACATTAGCATGAATTGCATTGTATACCAATGGCATGACTCTTTATTCCTTTATAATGTCCGTATCTTCACATAGTAATTTACTTTCTAAGTTGTTTACCAATAAAATCAGTTATTTAATCAATTTATTAGTAAATTGAATAAAAAGTGATAAACTTCTCTTTTCAGTTTTATCCTAAACTAGCCAAATATATACATATTACCAGGTATATGAGTAGCATGATTTTCTAGGTACCTAATCTATAACCAACTTTCTTTCCTTTTTATTTTACTATAAATTTTAGAGCATAATAATAAATGCATTGTACTGTCATAATTACATTAGAAATTAAGTATCTAAGTTTAACTGAATCTATGTAGAATTTCAACCTTTAATTAATATTTTAATAATAAAAAATTGCAACATAGTAGACAAAAATTATTTTAGGAATTTTTTCCTAAAAATTTTCCTACCTTTCCTTTCCTACCTTTGCAGATTAATTCAACACAGAATTTCAAAAAACATAGGGTGCTCTTCTTCTAGAACAGATGAGAACACCATCACCCATTACCTGGAATCATTCAAATTTGGGCCATGTTAACAATTATTTGTTGTAGTTTGAATCATCCATAGCATATTCCAATATCTAAATAAAATGCAAGTCAAGATCCCCTGAATTCTAACAGTGCTAGTGGCAAGATATAAAGATAGTTTCCTTAAGTGTGAGTATAGAGAGCCTGTTCTATTTTCACTTTCATTTGATTATCAGTTACCTAGCCTCACAAGGTGCATAATATTTCTGAGAACAATACCCAGCTAGAAGGGAAAATGGCACCGTGAGTGAACCATAACAATGTTCAAGTTCTTTTTTTTTTTTTTAAGATTTCATTTATTTATTTGACAGACAGAGATCACAAGTAGGCAGAGAGGCAGGCAGAGAGAGAGGAGGAAGCAGGCTCCCTGCTGAGAAGAGAGCCTGATGCAGGGCTCAATCCTAGGACCCTGGGATCATGACCAGAGCTGAAGGCAGAGGCTTTAACCCACTGAGCCACCCAGGCGCCCCAACAATGTTCAAGTTCTGATGGCCCTAATTCTCCAACTGCACACTGTCCAGAGTTCAGTTTCTGTGGACTCTGGTTAGAATATGAGTGAGAACATAGAAGGGACCTCTGGGGTCTGAGGAAGAAGTCAAAGCAGAAAATAATTCTTTACATTTCCTTTCTTTCCTCTTAATATTTCTAGCTAAGATGAAGATTTAAAAAAGACACAGTGGAATAAAGGTTTTATTGTTATTTTCCTCTTCTTCTCTGAAAGCTCTCTGTATCAGATTTGACCTTGGAAGATCACTGAGGGTAGGTGCAGGGAAAAGATTCTCTTTAGGATAGGCAGTGACCAGCAAAACCTTCGGTTAAGAGGAACAAAGGGAATAAAATGTGCAGTAGTATCATTCAAAATAGAGGTAAGCTTTCCCTGCTGGAGGTGGGTGGTCCTTGTCATTCTATGGTATTTTTCTTATGAGGAATAAGAGCTAAAATATAATTAATAAAATCTAAGAAGTTTGTTGTTGATTATAAGGCTGTTACCCTGACTGTATTTGGAGGTATTTTGTTGATAGAGTACAGTTTCTCCCACTCTCTTGATATTGTAGGCCACAACAATTTATTATGTTTGCTATCATTGGTGAGATAATAAAGATAAATAAATAATAAAAATAATAACAGGTCAAACAAGGCCCGAGTACTTACATCAAGCAACTCCATCTTGCCAATAACACACAAGCATGTCCCAGTATAAATATTTAGTCATATAAACCATAGGTTTGTGTTATTGTGAGGTGAATACCATCATGGAACTGGATGAAAGATCCAGAAGTATGAGAGTCAACTGCCAGAGTATGACATCAGATATGACATTTGTTGCTGGATTTCACTGTATTTCCATGTTTGTTTTAACCAACAAATTATTTATAGAGGAGAGTTATTTTTTTTTATTTTGTACATGGGATACCCTGAAAGCCTACGAGAATAAAAAAAGGGAGAATAAAAAGAATAAAACCTTGTAGAAGATTTTGCCTAAATTGAGTCTTATAATAATGTAGTGAAAAGTAAGGGACGGTAGCAGAATTAAGTGGAAAACCAAAGAACTTTTTTTTTTTTCTGACTGAAATATAAGCTATGAAGTAAATGAAAAGACGTAGTGTTACTCTGTCATTTATTCATCATTTGTATTTAAACCATCTGTCAGGATTTTTAATTTTTTTTTTTAAAGTAAGCTCTCCACCTAGCAGGGGCTTGAACTCACGACCCTGAGATCAAGAATCACATACTCTGCCGACTAAGCCAGCCAAGTGTCTCTTGTCGGGATATTTTAAAGCAAGGATTAATGTTATATGACACCTGTTTATCTCTGTAGATCTGTGTTGCACAATCTCCACTTATTCCTGTGCTAACCACCCAAAATATGTTATCGGTCCCAAAACATACTTTGATCTTCCTCCCGGTTGTGCTTTGTTTTGGTTATTTTCTTCTTTTAGCCTCCACTCTTGATTCCATCAAGATGAAGCTTGTCTCTGGCCCTCTCCCTTTCTCAGATGCTTTCAGAATGAATTAGGTTCTTTGCTTCTACGTACTTAAAATACTTGTGTACACTTTAAATAGAGCATGTTTTACACCCCTGTAATTATTGGTTGTGCTCAATAAGAAAGGTAGCCTTTTGGTTTTTGTCCATTGCTTTATCCGCAGCACCTAAAACAGCACACGACACACAGAAATTTCTCCCAGAAGTCTATGTATTGACCAAACCCTATGACCTCCTTGAGGGCAGGGAGCATGTTCCATTAATCTCTTAAAAGCTAGAAACCGCCATGCGGTGCTGTAAATTTCTTTGTTTGGGTTTGTTTCATAAACATCAATAAATTGCTCTTAAATCAGTGAATGACTGGAAAGACAAATGGCTCACTTGAGTCATTTAAAAGAATAAAACTAACATTTTAATACAAAGTACTAGCCCAAGAGTTTAATTGTGAGTTTCAGTGCTATTCTAATTCAAAATTGCTGTGTTTGACATTCATCAAGTCAGTGAAGTTATTTGGATGTCAGTTTTCTCATTTGTTAAATTAAGGAGCTGGACATCGTACAACTGTATTACTTGTTAGGAGCTATTTTTACATGTTCACCCAGTATATTCTTCAGCAAAACCTCTGCTTCAAAGGTTGCTTCTTTGCTCCACAAACACGTAATTTAACACCTAATTGTATCCACATTATAGGAATGAGAAAGTTGTCACGGAAAGGTCATTGAGGAGAATTTATTCAGCACAGCTTGGCAGTTTCTGGCTTTCAAGTGCTACCTGGGATATAATCACTTGTCTAGCAGCTGAGAGGCCCTTCTAAACTTGAGTAGATTTTCCTGACCTATTTAAAACGCACTTAAATTTCTGGCATCTTTTTTGAAACACAGGAACTTAATTTGACATATGTAAATGAGATCCCCTTCACCTGGGTAGTTGCTCTTGCATATTTGTTGGTTTAATAGGTATGGCTTTAAACATTTCCTTTCTTTAGGTAGAATTTTGAGTATAAGGGATAATCTCCTCTTGCAAGGACCTGATATTTTTAAGGTCCTGTGAGTCCTGGCTACACCAGATGGTTACTATCAAGAACAGACATTTGTTATTCTCAACTCTGAACTCTACTTTGGGGTATATAGGAACTTTTTTTTTTTTGAGAAAAATTAAAATTAGGCTTGATGGAGCATGTGGGTGGCTCAGTCAGTTAAGCATCTGCCTTCAGCTCAGGTCATGATCCCAAGGTCCTGGAATTGAGCCCCAGGTCAGAATCCCTGCTTAGCAAGAAGTCTGCTTCTCCTTTTCCCTCTGCCTCTGCTCCCTCATGCTCCCTTTCTCAAATAAATAGATAAAATCTTTACAAAACAAGAAGAGAATTAAAATTATGTTGAGAAAGAAATTACTTGATCCAAAAAATGTAAAATTTTTAAGTATTTTAGCAAAAATTTTGGTGTTCTGATAAGTAATGACCAATTTGTAGAATTTGAAAGTGACACAATGTATTTACTATAAAATCTCAGAAATCCATATTATCCACAGACTGAATAGTTATTTAAACAGTCATCTTTTTTAGATGTGTATAGATGTTTAAAAAAAGCAAATTAACCTATAATTATTAAACCCATAATAGATTTTTTTATCTAGTCTTTTCTCAATATATGCTAAAAATATAATCCTTTTATAGAATACAGAAAATGTTTAACATTCCTAGGTAGCCCATATTTTAAAATATTGAGGTCATAAGGGACACGGAAATAAAAAATAAAATTAAATTAAAAAAATAAAAAAAAATATTGAGTTCATGAGAAAAGTAAGTAAAATGTGAGAGTATCTTGCTATGTTTATAATTGTACACTTGACCTTAGCCAAAAGGCCAGTGGCAGTGCTGTTTATAATTGTATGCATTTTCTTACATGTTAGAGTAAAACATAATTATAAATTATGATATAGGGGCGCCTGGGTGGCTCAGTGAGGTAAGCCTCTGCCTTCGGCTCGGGTCATGATCTCAGGGTCCTGGGATCAAGCCCCGTGTGTCGGGCTCTCTGCTCAGCAGGGAGCCTGCTTCCCCCTCTCTCTCTGCCTGCCTTTCCACCTACTTGTGATCTCTCTCTGTCTATCAAATAAATAAATAAAAATCTTAAAAAATAATAATAATAAATAAATAAATAATGATATAATGGTGGTAACATGTTATCAAAAAAACAATGTAATATATTGCTACTCGATTTTATTCACAATTCGTACTTTGAAAAATATTTCTAAAATAGGGATACATTTAAATTCAGTGTGTATGATAGTTAATTAATATCTAATTTAAAAGCAATTATTAATTTACTTATATATTTTAAAGCAGCTATTAATTACTCACGTATTTTAAATTTATTAGTGTCTAAAATCTCTGCATACAGTGTTTTTTTTTTTTCATGGATAGAAACCATAACAGGGTCTCTCGTTTAAAATTAATTTAACAATCTTCCAACTTATTATACCATACAATATAAAGAGCCATCATCTTACCATGAATGAAGTGCTGTCACACTGACTTTACCAAGATGAGGAAATGAGATCTGGGTGTTATATAAAAGAAAGGCAAAGACTTTGTTGTTGTGTCACTATAGCATGTTAGTTTATGGCCCCTTGTCAATTTTTCTTGTTTTGATACATATAAACACCAAATGCCTTAAATCTCTAAAATGTCATTTTAAAATATACAAGTACAGCACATAAACTGTCATTTGACAAATGCACTGTGAACACAGAGCCAGGAACATTACATCTTTCACCATCCCATTTTCCTCACTGCTGATGCTCAGTCCCCTTAAGCAATAATAGACTCTGGAGATTCCTTAATGGAATACAACTTTAGGCCACAACTTTATTAGCTTGAACAAAGAACAGGGCAAATTGTTCCCAGATGGATTCAAGGAAGTCACTAAGCAGCAATGATACCTAATTCTCCCAAGAGACTGTTTGATATCTCTTTTAACACCAAATTGTCTTTTAGAGAGGGAATCAGGCTATCAGCCGTGCCGAACTCTTAAATTTGGAATATGGTTCTTCCCTTAGAGGGGCTGCGGCTGTTGGCTGGTAGTTCCTCCATCAGAGAATTTCAAGACTTAAGAGAAGTGAGTTCTGTGCTTGCAAGACTGAGAAAGCATATTCTCCTTTCCTGGCTATTTACTTTCTAATTATTCAATTTCCAGTGCAACAAACAGTCACTTAACACAGTTGCATATTGGCAAACACACTCTTGTTTATGTTCTTCGTGACTTCTTTAGAATTTGATCTATAAATTGATTTATTTATGCCAGTAATGTGCACAAATCTGTCTCAGTTCTCCATCAAGCCCTCCTTAGATCTCCATCCTGTTATCCTTTACTACTCAACTGTTGAAAATGCTGTCTTCCTATCAGTTGTGTTTTTTGGCTTTTGTTTTTGTTTTCTTTTTAAAACCATTCCTTCAGTCTTCTACTCAAATGAGGAGCAGTGTGGGTGCGTGAAACAACTTGCATAACCACAAACACTTTCTTGTCATTGGATTTTACCTTGTTAGTAAGGAGAGGTTGAGACCAGAATGGGTGAGGTTATAAGGGTGATTTTTATGATAAACTAATGACCTTGAAATTTATCTTAAATATTTTGGATAATTAAAACATTGTAGCAGAACAGTAAATAATTAAGATTTGCAGTTAAGAAAGGCACCGTCAATACAGTAAATACTGTATTTGGAAGGGAAAGGAGAGGTTAGGAAAAATAATTAATCCCAGAGACAAGTGGAAAAGTGGCCATGGCATTAGGGAGGAAGAGTAAGAAAATTAAAGACAGATATTAAGTTGAATATATGAAATCAGATTTAAGAGAAGAGTAAAATATAAATAGCTAGGATTATCTCTTTACTCATACTCAAACTCTATGGCAAATTTTATAGATTTCTATTTAAAAACCTATTTTAGAAGAGGGGATAGACTTTGGGCAAAGGAAGGTCTATAAATTCTAGTTAGCTGAATTTATATTTAATAACCCCATAGAATATACAAGTCTAAATATTTAGCTAACAAGTAGGTATATTTGTGCATTTAATCATAAATTTATTGCTGCTTCAAGAAGCATTATATTTCAGATTATCCAAAGCCAGAGTAATAGCTCAATTCATAAAGATTGTTTAAGATAATTCAACTTGATCCAAAGAAAGTGTGATTGTGATTGTGTGTGGTGTGGGTTGTGTGTGTGTGTGTGTGTGTGTTCTATAGTACATATCAGAAGAGTACTTGTATTTTTATTTTTTAATTTTTTTAGAGATTTATTTTTTTGAGAGAGAGAGAGAGAGCATGGGGTGTGGAGGGGCAGAGGGAGAGGGACAGAGAGAATCTCAAGCAGACTCTCCACTGAGTATGAAGCTGATGTGGGGCTCATGACCCCAAGATCATGACCTGAGCCAAAACCAGGAGTCAGACACTCAACTGACCAAGCCATCCAGGTGTCCCAAAGAGCAAAATAATAGAAATAATCACAAAAGCCCTCTGATCAGAAAGCCATGATTCTTAAAGATTAGGTGTTTCTGATCATGTAAGAAGGATGTTAGTGGTAATAGGACCTCACCCAGAATTGTTGATCTATGCCAGAACTGTTTGTAAGAAGTAGTCAGAAATAGTATTTGTCTGTAATGAGGTTTATTATTGATGTTTATTAAATCATTTTGTCAAAACAACTATATCACACATTAAATGGGATATTTGTTGTAGACAAAATACTTTTGCTTTTGTTATTAGATAAAGAGCTATAGAATGAGGGAGGAAATGCGTTGTTTTCCCTCTGGTGCACTAGTTTTTTGATCTTCTGAATGTTATATTTCCAGATTCACCACTGGTGACATACTTGAAGGGAAGGAGGCCCTCATAAGCATGTCTCTTATAGGACATGTGTAAAGTGGACTTGGAGGCCTGTCCTGTAACATGTTGTTATTCTTATTGATTGCTAAGATTTATAAGTAGAAGGTTAAACAAGGTATTAAGAAAAATAAGAATATTAACATGAACCTAACTTGAAACATGTAATTCAACACTAAAATTCTTGATATTAAAATCATGCTAAAGAGTATGGCATTAACAAATAAGGCTTTGTTTTTCTCATTATGCAAAAAGTGTTGTTAAAGCATGCCTAGAAAAAAATACATCGTTGTCTTTTTTTAAGAGTTCCATTCTGTTATCAAATCCTGTATATTGGGAAAGATCTATGCATATACCTATTTATTATATTATTAATGAAAAATTGGCAAAATCTAAATACTAATTCATAAACAGATTAATTATGAACTACATATTAGAATTACATGCTCAATAAATTTATTTGTGATACTGTTATAATTAATGTTTCATTAACAACTGCCAATGTAATAAAATTTTCCCTGTATTTTAAAAACTATTCTCCACAATAAAAAAAGAAAAGAAAATGTAAAAACAATGCAAAAAGTGTATTAATTAGGTAAATGATTATATTTCTGAAATTTATGGTCTTCATTGCATCCTGCTGATAAGAAAAATTCATATAAACTACCATTCAAATACATTAAAATATTAAAAAACAACAGATTTTGCCTTTTTACAGGTATATTTTGCGAGTAAAATATAAAATAGCCTTATTTTAAGTGTGATAAGTTTCTTTTTTCCCCTCATTTTGAGATTTCATTTTTAATGAACTCTTGATGAAAATTGACAGACATGTCTGGAGTGTTCTCCCAGTGTGAAAATAATATTTCCCCCATATTGTGGCTGTCTTCTTTTCAAACATATAGCAGCCTATAACTCAAAAAATAGGCAGAGATGAAACACATCTGGTTGTATTCAATGCCACAGTACAAATGAATTCTAAATACAAAATTTTGTCAAATGGGGACAAATTCACAACATGTTTGTGTTTTGAATGCATCTGTGACAATAGATATTACACATTATATTCATGTTATAATTTTGACTCTTTAAACATTTAAAGGGCTTATTTTTGGATGGTTACTAAAATGTGAATGAGGCAGTCAAGCTGAATTTAAAAGTGTACCTTGATAAAGTTTATTCAATCTTTGTATGTGAGGGAAACATAGTGATTTATAAACATTCTTGGTAAAAATACCAGAATAGGCAGTTTGATAAGCCTTTTATGGCAACAGAGAGCATTTTACAGATCAGAATGCAACTATGATTGTTTTTCATTCTTTTCTTGTTAGGCACAGGGGATCCATTGGGGAATAATAACAACAAAAATGTCATGCTTTCTACTTTCTTATACCTTGTAGTCCACTGAAGAAGACAGACCACTCAAATACAAAAATTAATGTATTTGTCAAACAAATTTGATGCTGGGCTCTAAGAGACAAAACGATGCATTTTTTTTTTAAAGATTTTATTTACTTATTTGACAGAGATCACAAGTAGGCAGAGAGGCAGGCAGAGAGAGAGAGAGGCAGAAGCAGGCCCCCCGCTGAGCAGAGAGCCCAATACGGGGCTCGATCCCAGAACCCTGGGATCATGACCTGAGCTGAAGGCAGAGGCTCTAACTCACTGAGCCACACAGGTGCCCCACGATGTATTTTTTAAATCTCAAAATGGTCAAAGGTGTCATAAAATTTCTTTTTTGAGCAAGGGACTCTTGACCAGCTGAGTCAGGAAAGAGGAGGTTCAGTGGCATTTCAGACTCAAAGAATGTTATATTCAAAGGCCATGGTTCTGGTAGGAAGCGTAAAGGGTCAAGACAGGGAGCCAATACAGTCAGATTTGTATTTTCAGAATGAATTAATGGATGAGATATATATTACATATATGGACCTCATGTGTCTGTGTGGATCCTTGCCTTATTTGTCCTTAATAATTGAGTGTTGCCAATTCAGTACTTTCAACCCATACACTTATTTTAACATATTACAGTTTCTTCTTTGAAAACTTTATCATTTAGAAGATAGACATAGCTAAATATTACAGAACTATATAAGCATATTTAATGTATCCTGCTGTCTTATGAGACAGGACTTTCTAAAGCTAGACATTAAGATATTCCATTATTTTGATTTGTGAGCCTTTCTTTGTGAAAGAATACATCTTTTCTCCTTAAATTATATGGAAATTAGTGGACCAAAATACCATTTTCCTTATATTTGTGGAATCATTAAAAAAAATATTGAATTGTATTTCCATAACTTCTCTCCTATCTAATTTTTATTTTTTAATTTTTTTAAAGATTTTATTTATTTATTTAATAGAGAGAGAGAGAGAGATCACAATCAGGCAGAGAGAGAGAGGGGGAAGCAGGCTCCCCTGCTGAGCAGAGAGCCCGATGCAGGGTTCAATCCCAGGACCTGAGATCATGACCAGAGCCGAAAGCAGGGGCCCAACCCACCGAGTCACCCAGGCGCCCCTCTTCTATCTAATTTTTAAAACCACAAACAAAAAAAAAGGGGGATAATTGTGACATTGTTTTTCATTAATTGACTTCATCTAGGGTGGGAATTTTAGTTTTACTTGTAATAGCTCCTTGAAACTTTATTAATAGGCACTTGCAACTCCAGTTGATTATTTATTTGGAGCTTTTTCTGTGAACTGAAGAAGTTCAAAAAAACCTGTAAAAATTATATTATTAAAGCCTGCTGTGATTATTTATTCTTGTATGTTTTCACACCAATCCATGTTTCTACTTGGCAACAGCATTAAAACAAATCTGTTGTTTACAATTTGAGTCTAAAAGTTGATTATCAATAAATAGCATTTATTATTTTATTATGAAAATATTTATTATTGAATCAAGTAATGAAACTGCAAAGTAGGAAATACAGTCTTAAATCATTAAAACTATCTTTCTTAAAGGAAAATCATGCAAATATTAAACTCAAATTGAATTGTCTTTCTTAAATTTTATCAGTGTACATCCTATGTAATCAACCATCACCATATACTTTATATACTGTCTTTAAAACAAGTTAGTGATAGTAATTTTTTCACAGATAATTAAATGCAAAAACAATGAGGAGGATGAAACTTGAACATATTAATTCTAAATAAATTATACATACAATTATACATATTATATATGCTCTAATTCTATTAAAATGTGTATTAAATCTGTAACACCTACATATAACATATTATTTTGTTTAGCTTTAGATTATATGTATGTGTGTCCATGACTTGTGATATAATTTAAGTATCTACCATAAAATTAAAATCCTTTACATAGTATTTTAAATAATGTGAAAAATATTTCAATATGAAGCATTTTTAAGGATTTCAGTATCATAAAAATCTCATATTAGTAAACAGAGACGTATTAAAGCACCTTCTGAATTTTGTACTGACATGGTCCTTGTCATTATAAAGAAGGAATAAGAACTGTCATATTGGATTCTTCAAGGAACATATTCAGCCTATCAGAAGGCATCTCATGAGACATTTTGGGACAGTGTCTTACAAAATGCATACTCTTTTTTCAAACATAGTTAGCTTATTTTTGGTTTGCTTCCAAAAGAATTTCAGTTAGCTACAATTCAACTTCCAAGTTTAAAAAAAATCTATAATAACAACATCCTATATAGACAAGCAACATGTAGAGAACATTCATTATTTTACTGAAATTACTCATTCAATTAACTAATTTATAGATTGTCTTTTAATCTCTGGAGAACAGATTGATTAAAATTTTCCTCATTTTTAACCTTAGAAAGTGAAGAAACTTCTTTTTTAATCCACTTGACCAAATTTATTTATTTGAAAATATTCATTATGTAAAGTATAATTATACATAGTGTAGAAAAAATACATATTTATTTTCAGATTCCACTTACTGAAAAAAATGTGACAATTAATGATTTGGGGCTATTTAATAGATAAGTTTTGAAATCTGACTGACTCATTTACTTTAAGAAGTCTACCTTGTTGAAACAAGTTTTAAAATATTCTAAACTAATTGTTTACCTGGAGAAATAATGGGATCTCTTTGCTTAACTCAGAATTCTCAGGCTTACTAACAGAGAGATTTTTCTTCATGGGCAAAGCCTGAGGATTTTTTTTTTTTTTAACATAATTTTGGTTCCAACTTTTAATTGTTACTGTGATTAAAAATGGAAGTAATTACATTGATGTTTATCTGACTAATTAGAGATGGTTTCCTTTCTTAAAGTAAGGAATTTGTGTGTAGCAAGGATATGGAAAGCTAAGATGGGACTTGTGTGTCAATATAGCCGAATAACTCATCCATCTGGCAGTTCATGCATGCTGAATGGAATTTAAAAAGAAAACTGTTGGGGTGTCTGGGTTGTTCAGTCTGTTGAGCCCCTGACTCGTGGTCTCAGCTCAGGTCATGATTTATAGGTCCTGGGATAGAGTCCTGCATGGGCCTCTGTGATCAGCGTGGAGTCTGCTCCAGATTCTCTCCCCCTCTTCCTTCTGCTCTGTGTCTCTCTCTCATATAAGTAAATAAACTTTTAAAAATATTTAAAAAGAAAGAAAAAAGATGAAGGAAGGAAGGGAAAGAAAAGAAAAAGAAAACTGTTAATATATAACTGAGAACACTTTGAAGTATCTAGTCACCAAAACTTTAATATCAAAATTTCATGGTGAGTCACCTTCCATCCTTTCTTAAAGAAGTAAATTGGTTCTCTGAACTGCAAAGATTTCCATCAGAATAAAGCATTTTACTAGATGATAGAAACCAGTTCGGGTAGACAAATCTCTATAATTTTTACCAGATACTCCTGAAAAATACCCATGACACAGTAAAATATAAATTCTCTTTAACTGTAGCCTCAATTTTTAAGAGTAAGTTAGAGGGTAAGGAAGCAAATATATACTCTGCTAGAATAAAGCTCTGTGACAGAGTATGTTTTATAATCTCCAGAATATACTGACAGAAAAAAAAACTGCTATATTCCATACATTTTTGAAAGCTATCATGAAAAGGAAGGATAGGGGATATTTGATTTTAAAAGCTGAGGGGAGAAAAATCCAGATTTTCTTTTAAAGCTGCAGCACCACCTGTCTGTACACCTCCCTACTTGTGTGTGCACAGTATTGACAAGTAAACATGTTCAGTGTAAATGGCTGGTGTTAGTGGTAATAACCCCTTCTTTTGGATTCTGAGAATTAATATTAAATGAAGTTTCTCATTTCATTTTTTACTGGACTATACTTTTAAAATTGTAAATAAATATCACCTGATTACTTAATTGCTCTTTCTCTGAATGGAGCTGATTATTGGTTATGCTCTCAGAGGTTTCAACCAAAGAAAAAAATTGATGTTTTTGTATTATTTTCAAACCCTTTCGAAAAAAGTTAAAATATTTGAAGCATTAAGTGTTGGAGTGATTCAAATTTTCCTCCCGAATTACCCGCCAGTAGCATTAGTGTTTGCTTGAGAACTTCTTAAGGAACTCAGAATCTCAGTCTCCAGCCCAGACCTTACTAAATCAAAATGTGTACCTTGACAAGTAATTCAAATGTACATTCACTTTTTGAAACTCCCCAACTTAAACAGTTCCCAGATGGTTTAATAGTGCTTACATCGGAAGAAAAAGAATTGTCCTATATGTGAAGTTGGCTTCACGAAACATGAAACAACAAAACAGCCCCTACAGCAGCAAGACATTGAGAGGACTAGCAAGAATACAATTCTGGTAACAGCTTTACTTCCCCCCGATAATATTCCATCCGTTTTAAATTTCTGGATAACGCCATGAACATAAGTGAAACCTTAAATTTCTTGCTGTAGACGTCAATAGTTCTTTCTAAACTTTTAACACCAACAGCTACAGTTGGCTGGAAAGAAATCTCAGTTTTTCAAATTTAACCATGTATAGAAAAATAAGCAGTTTCAAGGATGCAAAGTCAATCAAGGATTCATTATGCTCTTAGGGCTTTTATGCAGCCTCTCTAATTTCAGTGACCTAAAAATTCATCAAAGTGTACTGGGCTTTGCCAATTAATTATGCAATTTGTCCCTCTCTGTTATCCACATCCTAATCATACATCCACTCCCCTAGTCTGTAAAGAATTATTGAGAGTCTACCGCAACTTGAAACTCTGGCCAGTGGGTGGTCCTAGATATCCAAAGATTGCCTATTTGGGCAATTATTGACACAGCAGGACTTTGCTATGTGCTTAAGAAATGCAGGCGTATGGCTCCTTTAGTATTCAATCCTGTTATAAGTCTATAAGGTATAAAAGATCACTAGGAAAACTATAATTAGAACTTAATTGAGAGAGATGTAAAGTTCTTTCCAGAAGGTGTTTTACCATGTTCCTTAAATGCTTATTTTTAATGGACATTTCTCTCAGGAAAATGAATATTTTCTTCTGTGTTTGTGTTTAATATGATCACAAATTACAATAAAATCAGTTAATGGAGACAACAATATAAGTTGTTTAATCTTTAAAACTGCTCTGGCCTAAATATTGAACCTAGTTATTTTCCTTTTTTATTTTGAGGTTTACATGTCAATAGATAAGTAAATCATACTCCCAGTTCATAGCATGTTGTTATCACTCATTTATTTTTCTCTTGTTTTGTTCTATTTTTTTAATCCTTGATTCTCACTCCAAAAAGACATGTATTCTAGCTCTTTTAAGAAATGTTTTTAAGTATTTTTGAGTGTTAGATACTATGTAGTTTTGATACCTGCTTTTAAGGTATTAAATGTCTATAAATTATATTGTCTAAAATTTCATTGTTTTATATTTTTTACAGGTTTCTGTGTATCTAGCTGATGTTTCTTCCTGCTGCACATTATCAATAATGTCCATCCATTTATAACTTATCTATTCCCCCAAGAATGCAGACATTTAGAATGCTTCTAATTCATGCTACCACAAACAATCCAAAAATCGTACTGAAAGTTGTATGGGACTTTTGCAGGAATTTATCTGAAATAGTATCACAGCAGTAAAATTTGAGTTGTAAGCATACACATACATAATTTTACTAAGTACTCTTGGAATGTTGCTTTCTAGTGTGAGTGGCCCAGTACGTAATCACACCAGCAGTGCCCAAGAGTTTTGTTCTCCCACATTTTCCCCAGCACTGGAATAATCCATTTTTAAAATAATTTCTCATTCTACATTCTTGTATTACTTTGTACTTATTAGACTATATATTAGTCATTGAGGCACACCCCCCTTTTTTTTGCAGATTATGTTTTATCCATTGATTTTTTTTCCATTAGGTTCCCTAGTATTTTCTTTTTTTAAGATTTTATTTATTTATTTGACAGAGAGAGATCACAAGTAGGCAGAGAGGCAGGCAGAGAGAGAGGGGGGAAGCAGGGTCCCTGCTGAGCAGAGAGCCAGATGCAATGCGATGCGGGACTCCATCTCAGGACCTTGAGATCATGACCTGAGTTGAAGGCAGGAGCTTAACTGGCTAAGCCACCCAGACACTCCTCCCTAATATTTTCTTGTTTGCTGGGTTCTTTCTGTTATCTTGAACTCTAAGTCAATTCTGTTCAACAAAAATTTTTGCAGTGCTCTCTCCCTCTGCTTCTCCCTCTGACCTTCCCCACTCTCGTGCTCCCTCCCTCCCTCTCTCTCTCTCTCTCAAATAGGTAAATAAGATCTTTTTTAAAAAAAAGTTATGTTTGCTTTTGTGAGGAGGCTGGGGTACTGCTAACCTAGCATCTCTGAAAGCAGGTTTGTCTTTAAAACTTCCCTTGGAATTTTTGTTTCATTTTCTTATAATTACCCTTGAATGGATGGCAAGGCTGAAATTACCTCTAGTTTACTCTGATGATAAAACTTTTTTTCAATTCAGTTCTTGTAGGTGGAGGATATTCTGTGAGACTTTCAGTTGAGCAGGCCCAGAGCTGTCCTTTCTACTTCCATACTTTGTTAAGGGTGAGCTAAGCCCATGTTTCTAGATATTGAAGATGCACTCAGGGCAAAAGTAGCTTTTGTGAATTTATTTCCTCTCTGCATTCTACTTATTTTTCTGAAGGTTTCATACCATCTTCATACCTCTGCAATGCTTTTGAGAGAAGGTTTTGATATCTTATCCAGGCTCTTACTCATTTCTAGTGGGAGCATTGTCCCCAATAATGTGATAATCTTATTCACAGAAATATGGATTCCGATCTTAATTCTCCAGCACTTTTTCCTTACTGAGAAATTCTATTTACATAAACTTATTCTATTTACATGAATTTATAAGCTACCTCTTAATGAAACTGGATTCATGTATCATCTTGGATTATATAGGATGGATTTTGATGGATATTCGAGTGTACTTTAATGTTCATTTTATACAATACAGTTTCTATCAACATAAACAAAGTGATATTTTAAGTTTTATCATTTTTCAATAGGTTCATTGGAGATACATTATATATAATACAGTTCATGAATTTATAGTTTACATGGCATGGTTTTTAATATATTCACAGAGTTGTACAACATTCACTTTTAAAACTTCTGATTTACCTCCAAAAAAATATTAACATTCATTTCCACCAAGCACTTACCCAGCCCTAGACAATGTCAACCATTTCTTACCACTTCTTTCCCTAGCAGTTTGCCTATTCTGGACTTTTTGTATAAATAGATTCATACAGTATAGTGTGGGTTTTTTTGTTTCAGTTGTTGGTTTTTTGGTTTGGTTTTGTTGACTGGCTTATTTTGCTTACCATGATGTTTTCAGGTTTAACTGTGTTGCATGAATCAGAACTTCTTCCATTTTTATTGCTAAATAGTATTCCATTGTTCAGACATACCATATTTTCTTTTTCTATTCATCAGTTAACTGATATTTGGGTTGTCACCACTTTGGGCTGTTATGAATAATGTTTCTCTGAACATCTTTGGTTTTATATGGCATATGTTTTCATTTCTCTTAAGTAAATATCTGTGTTATTGTATGGACAGATGTTTTCATTTCTCTTGGGAGAAACTGGTATGTCATGTGATAACTATATTTAATAATTTAAAGAACAGCCAGATTGTTTTTCCAAGCTATTGCACCAGTTCATATTTACATCAGCAATACATGGTCTCCAATTTCTTTATATCCTTTACAGCAAGTGTTATTTGTTTGCTTGCTTGCTTGGTTAGTTGTTTTTCTTTTTTTTCTTTTTTTTTTATTTTAAAGATTGTATTTATTTATTTGACAGAGAGAGATCACAAGTAGGCAGAGAGGCAGGCAGAGAGAGAGGGAAGCAGGCTCCTCGCAGAGCAGAGAGCCCGATGCGGGGCTCGATCCCAGGACCCTGAGATCATGACCTGAGGTGAAGGCAGAGGCTTTAACCCACTGAGCCACCCAGGCACCCCTGGTTAGTTGTTTTTTTGAATTATAGCCATCAGATTGGATATGAGGTGATATCTCATTTGGGTTTTGATTTGAATAACCTAAGTGACTGATGACTTGGGGTATTGTTCATTTCTATATCTTCTTTAGAGAAATGACTAGATTTTGTACCCATTTTTAATTGGATTATTTTTTAAATTACTGAGTTTTTAGGGGTTCTTCAAACATTTCAGATGTAAGTTCCTTATAGAATATATCATTTACAAGTATTTTCTTCCATTCTATGGGTTCTCTTCCCAGATTTTTATTTATGGTGTCATTTGTGTAATGAAAGTTTTGTTTTTGTTCTAAGTTTTGATGATATCCAGCCTATTTTTTTTATTATTACTTGAGGTTTTGGTGTTCTATCTAAGAAGACTGACTAATCAAGGTCACAGAGATTTATTCCTATGTTTTCTTCTGAAACTTTATAATTTTAGCTCTTACGTTATTGTCTATGATCCCTTTTGAGTCATTATTATGTATGATGTAAGAAAGGAGTACTACTTCACTCATTTGTATTGAATATCTGGCTGTTCCCTATCTGGAAAGGAGGTTTTTCTCCACTGAATTGTCTTTACACCCTTGTAGAAAATAATCATAAACATAGGTTTTATTTTTCAACTATCCACTTTATTACATAAATATGTATGTCTGTTCTCCTTGTAGTACCACATCTCCATTACTGTAGCTTTGTAGGACATTTTGAAATAGGAACATGTCGTTTCTCCAATTTTACTTTTCTTTTCCAGGATTATTTTGGCTCTTTATGGTTGCTTGCCTTTCCATATGAGTTTTAGTACTAGCTCATTAATTTCTGTGAAATAAATAAGTAGAATTATGAAAGAGATTATGCTGAATCTGTAGACCAATTTGGGGACTTTCCCCCTTTTAACAAATCATGTATTTCAATCCATAAACATGTGATGTATTTTAAACTATTAAGGTCTTCTTTATTTCAGTAATTTTTATAATTATTCATGTAAGTGTCTTCCACTTTTGCTCTATTTATTTCTAACTATTCTATTATTTTTAAAGCTATCATGGATATAATTGCTTTTTTAACTCATTTTTGAAGCACTCCCAAATAATGTTTAGAAAGACAGCTGATTTTTATATTTAGATCTTATATATTGCAAACTTGCTGACTTGTGCATTAGTTCTGGGAGCTTTTTTTTTTTTTTTTTAGTGGATTCCTTTAGATATTTTTTGTACAAGATCATCTTATCTGAAAATAGAGATGGTTTTACTTATTCTTTTCCAATCTGCATGCACTTTATTTTTTGTTATTATCTAATTTCCTTGCCTAAAACTTCTGGTATAATATTGAATGGAAGAGGCAAATTAGTAATCCTTCTTTGATGTCTTGAGAAAGTATTCAGCATTTCACCAATCAGCAAAATGTTAGCAATGAAATTTGTGTAAATATATTTTGTCAAGTTGAGGAAGTTTCCTTCAATCTCAACTTATGGGGTGTACTTATGCTGAAAAGTTTTAAATTTTTTCTAATGTTCTTTATGTATTTATTGAAATGATCTTGTGTTTTTTGTTATTTATTCTATTAATATGTTGTATAACATTCCTTTAGGATATTAAACCAATATTGCATTTCTGAGATATATCCCACTTGGTCATAGTGTCTAATACATCTTAAATGTTACTTGATTCTGTTTACTTATAGTTTGTTGGGGAATTTTGTGTCTTTATTACTAAGTGATTTTGACCTATCTTGGATATCTTTGCCTGGCATGAGATCAGAGCAATTTTGGCCTTATAGAATAAGTTGGGAAGTTTTCAATTATGTTCTGGAAGAATGTATGAATAGTTCGTGGTAAATTCTTTCAATGTTTGGTAGAATTCACCAGTGGAACTATCTGAGTCTGGGCTTTCCTTTGTTGGTAGTTTTTAAAGTATTAATTGATCTCTTTATGTTTTTTACACAAAACCTAAATTTTCTATTTTTTGTCTTGAGTGAGTTGTAGCAGTTTATGTTTTGACAGGGTATGTCCATTTCAGCTAAGTTACCCAATATGTCAGTATATTGTTGTTTATAGTATTATTTTGTAAACCTATTTCTGTAAGTCCAGTACTGATGTCTCTCTTTCATTCCCGATTTTAATAATTTGATTCTCTTCTCCACTTTTTTGGTAAGTCAAGCTCAAAATTTACCAAATTTGTTGATTCTTTTCAAAGAACCAACATTTTTGTTTTGGTTTTGTCTGTTTTTTTGTGTTCACTAAATTTTGCTCTAATCTTTCCTGTTTCCTCTTTTCTGTCTTGCTCATCAATTTTCTCCTTTGCAACCTTTTTTTTCCCTTCAGAAAACATAACAATTTGTAATTATTTCATGTCCTTGTAATTATGTGCTTATTTTCTTCTTTATTGTTCACCCAAGCCCGCAAGATTATAAGCTTCATTAAGACAAGGACCATGTGTAACTTCTTTTCCATTGTTCATCCTTCCAACAAGAGGCAAATTCAAAATACTAAGGGACAGACAAAAAGACATCATTGCTCTCTTAACAACAAATGTAATACTAAGCAATATTTATTAACACCAGCCCTGCTTTCAGACCTCTAATGGTCTGGGGCCTGAAGCTCTCATTGCTGCTTGGTAAGCAAGACCTGATAAACAGAAAAGGTTACTTATGCTTAGCAATTCAATGCCTGCACTCAGTGAAAATGGAGAGAAGTTCTGACACTTCCATTACATAGGTCAGAAATAGTGAGTTTTTGGCTACACAATCATAGCTCTTTTAACTCACTCAAACATTCTGGGGTAAGTGTCTTATTTTTCTAAAATGGAAACCTAGCAAATAAGCTAGCAGAATTTTTAAACAAAAAGATATTTTTATCAGGAAATTTTTAGACATTTCAAATCTTCTTTCTTCTTTATAAATATTTTTCTTCTTTATAACTTCTTTATAAGTCATATGTTATATAGTATATTGCTTTGAAAAGAGCAGTGTTCTTGTTTACATTTCTTACAGATTGACAAGAAGCAAATTTTTTGGGTTTCTCTGCCTCACATTAAAAGGAGAAATTATTACATGTAAATGTTGGGATGCTGTTGAGATGGAGAAGGTAGGCATTAGAAGATAGGCATCTCATAAGGTAGGCATTTAGTAAATATTTGCTTAATGAATACATAACTGGGATCTCTCTGTAGACATATGCTCTTAGAAAAATCCTTTTAAATTTTGAGATTTAATGTTTTCCTCTTCAAAACAAAAGAGATTGAGTCAGATAATATTAGTATCACTTACTCAATTCTTTGTCAAAAAATCCCTTTTAGTATTTTCCTTTCAAATTTAAAAACATAAAACTGTAAAATCACTTTCTATTGAGGAAGACATATAACACAATTTTTAAAAATGGATGCATTTGTATAAAAATAAAATAAAACATTAACATATGAGCTATTCATTTATTCTTCTTGCAACAATAGTTGGATATACTTGAACTTAAGGTTGCGGAGGTGGTTTACTCCTCTCTGTTACTTCCTTTCCCTCTGAGCCACAATTATTATGATACATTTTCTGTCCATCCACAATAGAAATGAATGAAATCTGAAACCACCTCCCATAAATGATTTTCACATATATATTGAATTATCTTAAGGGTACATTTTCATTAAAAATCTGACTTATAGGAAAAAGTGTTGAGGGAATTATAATACCTACCTACATGAGTCTAATCAATTTTTCTCCAATTAAAACTTATGATGGCTCCCCATTGTCTATAGATCAAAGATCTCATGTGTTATCATGATGCACAAGCTTTCCTAACTTCAGGCCACCATCTCATCCCAATTCACAAACTCTCAGGCAATACCAGACAACTTGTTCCCAAAATAATCCATGAACCTTCAACTCATGTTTTCTTCCTTGCTTTTCCTTCTAAAAATGTTCTTCCCCTGGGCTGGAGTCTTTTAATTCTTTAGAGTTCATTTGAGGCCATCTCCTTTTTAGTCTTTCCCTGATTTTCTTTGCCTATTTGAGGTAAATGAATTACTTGCCTCTCATTTGTGATCTGATGATACTTACAACATGGCATTATAGCCACCTCCCTGGGTCTGAATAATTTGGATTTCAAGTTTGCATCTCAGTACCTAGTTCTGTACCTAGCACATTGTAAGCTTTCGATTGCTTTTTGGTATTCAGTTGGATTGCTTACTTCAGAAACCTAAATTTTTGGTCATGTCTTCAAAGCTGAGGCAGGTTTGAATTTAAATACTGTCACTTACTAAATATTGTCACTTATTAAATTTTAAAATTAAAAAAAAAGTCTACATGAGCTCTTTGGGCCTTTTTTCCCTAATCTATAAATTAGGGTTTGTAATACCTATCTTGAGGGTTGTTGTAAGGATTTATCAGAAACACCTAGCTCAGTGTTTAGTACACTGTTGCTGCTCTTTAAAATTATATTGTCTAATAATAGTAAAATGCCTCCTGAGGGAAGACTGAGGATGGGCAATGAGTGACAGTATGTCAGAGTCCGTTCTTCACTGATTCCTCTTACTGAAAACAAGGAGCTTCCTCAGGAGGCCCAGCCACCCAGGCCTGAAATCTGTGTTCACAAACCTGGGGACTTTGGCTTGTGCAGTGTAACAGATACTGGGAATAACCCATGACAGCTAGGATGTAGATTCGGGACCTTAGAGAGAAAAGCAATAAGTGAGTTGAATTATAGTGAGGTTTACATAATTTAATTCAGTGATTATAGATATTAATTCTATGGAACTTTTAAAACACAGTCCTCAAAGTAAGATTTGATAAACACATTCTTTATAAATTATTTAAATATGAATATATCATAGATCTGTGTTACTAAAATCAGTGTGACTTTTGATTAGAATTGGAATTTTTTTTTTACATATAGGTTTGATGATACAGACTCTCATCATCTCTTGTTTGAGCAATTTATTAAGTGTTTTAACAAGCCTCCTTATCTCCAGTCTCTTAATTATAATAAATAACCTAAAAAACTGCAAATTCCTTAGCGTAACATACACTTTGTGATCATGCTTTTTTTTTTTACCTCTCTCTCCATCCTTATCTCTTACACATTGCACCTCATACTTTAAACCCTAACAATATCACACTTCTGTTCTCTGACCCCAAAGTTTTTTTTCAAGCCTCTCTAACAATGCACATGGTGTCTTTTCTTGCTAGAAAATTGTTTTCTTTCTTTTCTTTTTTCTTTTTTTTTTTAAAGATTTTATTTATTTATTTGACAGACAGAGAGATCACAAGTAGGCAGAGAGAGGAGGAAACAGGCTCCCTGCTGAGCAGAGAGCCCGAAGAGGGGCTCTATCCCAGGACCCTGGGATCGTGACTCAAGCTGAAGGCAGAAGCTTTAACCCACTGAGCCACCCAGGCGCCCCTGTTTTCTTTTTTCTTTTATTTTCTTGGATAATTATTACTGATTTTCTATAGCTTAGTTCAGTTGTCACCTTCAGAAGTCTCCCTTGACCCCTAAGTGCTCCAGAGAATCCTGTGGAATCTTTACCAGAGCACTTATGTTATTAGGTTGACATCATCTATTTATGTTACTGTCTATCTCACTTGCTGTTATGTTCCTCCATTCTAGGAGCTCTCCTTATGCCTGTAAGCCCAGAATCTAGCATAATGCTTGGTGAGCAGTGGGTCAATCATAGAACTGGGTGGTCATCTCTGTGTCCTGAATAATGTAACTCCCTAGATAAAACATTACCCAATTTAGTTCCCAAATCATAACATGTTCTCTAGCTTTAGTTTGACTTGTACTGTTTGTTTTGGTCACATCAGGATTGCCAGTTTATTTTCTTTTAAAAACAGTATTCACCTCACATTTTTCATATATTTCTCAGACTTTCTGAATTTTCAGTCTATTATGTCTTGGTATTTAAAAAGAGGAAGTTAAAATCATTTGTGGCACTCAGTGATGTAATAAAAGTTATAATCCTAGTAGCGATTTGTTCTTAAAGATGGGGGCATAAGGGGAATGATAGCAAGTTGCTACAGAACGATTTAATGTTCTAAAAGGTTGTAAAGTAGAAAAATGAAGATGGTTTCAAGAAAAATTTTGTTCTGTACTTTTCATTCAGTACTTAATTTTCTTTGAATGTCATCTCTGCCTTTTTTTTTAAAGGCTGCATATGAAAGCTCACTGAGCAGATCATATAACACATAAAAGTGTTTATACATTGATGGGGTGCCTCATTCATGTGATTCTGCCCTCGTCCATATCAGCAGAGGCCTCCATAGTGGCTTTGGTCATGACTAGGGTTATTATGCTTAGTATGATCACCAGGCCCATGGAAGCTTGCCCCAGGAGGAAGAGCAGGAAAAAGCTGGTCACACAGTTCAGTGGGCAGAGGAGCCCTGGCAGCAGACATTTCTGGAGGCAGGGCCTGGTAGGTGAGGAAAAGAGCATGTAGGAGCACATATGAGATTCTCCATGGTGGGTATCTGCAGGGAGTCAGAACTATTAAAATAACAGGTAGGAGTTTAAGACAAAGATATACTTATTTTTATTGCCCTTATGATCCCATTTTTACCTCTAGAGCACAGTAGTTTGGGCAGGCATGAACGGTGGTGATTTTTTTTTTCAAAGATTTATTATTTATTTATTTATTTGATAGAGAGAGAAATCACAAGTAGGCAGAGAGGCAGGCAGAGAGAGAGGGGGAAGCAGGCTCCCCGCCAAGCAGACAGCCTGATGCGGGGCTCAATCCCAAAACCCCGGGACTATGACCTGAGCCGAAGACAGAGGCTTTAACTCACTGAGCCACCCAGGCGCCCCGAATGGTGGTGATTTTTGTTATTCCAACTCATGGTCATCTGCTTTCATCATTATAACAAGCATGGGAGCCAAACTGCCTATATTCTAATCTAGATGCATGACCTTGGGCTAGTCACCATATGACCTTGGGCAAGTTTCTTTATGGCATTGGACTGCTTATTTAAGCTCTGTGCCCCAGTGCTCTCATGTATAAATTGGCAACAATAATAGGACCAACCACATAAAGCTGTTTTGAGAATTACCTGACATTTCATACATGACATGCTGTGAAATAAGCCTAGTCTGTAGTGCTAGATATTCACTGTTACCAGTATCATTATCATTTGTTCTACCAAAATCTCCAGGAAGTTTTTCTACTTTGTAAATAGATTTTTTTTTTTCTTTGAGAAAGTCATGTCACAGGATAGAATATTCTAGAATATGTAAGACATTAGAAATCCATATTCTCATTAAATGTAATTTGTAACACTTGCTATTCTTTCTGTGTATGCCTTATTTGAATGGTTTGCCCTGGCTTTAATACATATCCTGTAGATACATTTATCAAAATGTTGTCATAAATACTAGCAGCCTATACAGTTTATAAAAACATTAAACAGAGGTATTATCTTCCTTACAGAAAAATTTCAATATTGACTAGGCAGTTTATTACTTGTTCTTAAAATGCATACATATTGGGGCACCTGGGTGGCTCAGTGGGTTAAAGCCTCTGCCTTCGGCTCAGGTCATGATCTCAGGGTCCTGGGATCGAGCCCCGCATAAAAGGGCTCTCTGCTAGGCAGGGAGCCTGCTTCGCCTTCTCTCTCTCTGCCTGCCTCTCTGCCTGCTTGTGATCTCTGTCAAATAAATAAATAAAATCTTTAAAAAAAAATGTATACATATTTCCTAGAAATTGACTGTATGGGTAAACATTCTTTTCATAGTTTTTTCCCTATATTAGAACACTAGAGTATGAAATTTTATGCAGTGATGTGATGAGTCCACTTAGACTAAAGATTACTTGTATGTTTCATGGTCATTCACTTCCAGTCCTTATAATATTTAGAGTACCAATCATGGAAGTATCACATTATTCTCATTTTGTTATCCAAACCAGTGTTCTCATATTTTTAAAGTATATATGCTTGCTGAATAATTTAAGTAGTATTTTAAAAGACAAAGAAAATTGTAAATCTAACCTAATTTGCCACAACACAAAAGTACAAACACTATAAACAAATCACTATGGACACCTATGTATATATATTTATAATTTCAATAAATGAATTCATGCCACATCTGTACATGCCACTAGATAAATGCATCATCATTTTAATAGCTGAATAGTAATTTACTAAATTGATATAATCATCACTTTAAAATGAATTTTTTTGTGACTCATATATAATTTAAAATCTGGATCCCTCTGCTAAGTTATATATTTCCACATTTAAAATATTATTATTGATTTAACGTATATTTTCTGAAGTAAAATATTAATCTGTATCTAAAATTATCATATTTCTTTATCAAAAAGATACTCCTAGCTGACTTACAACTGTTTTACAGAACAGAGAAGCTAAAAATAAGTTGACCTATGTTTCAAAAGGGACCATATCTAGGATAATTTTGGCAGTACCGAAAGAAAAAACATAGTATCTAGAATTGAATATATACTTTAAAAAGTATAGTAGCATCTAATATCCTGTATAATTAACTCATGATGTCATTGAGTCGTATGTATTCTAACCTAGAATGTTTGATACACATAAATAATTCTAGAACAAAACATATAAAAAATGAAAACTTTGTGAAAGTTGGATAATTTTGAGGTTTTTCCATCTTGGAATAATTAACCTTTACCAGTTTTCAACAAAATGTTTAAAAAAATTATCTGGTTGGGGTTATTTGTTCAAAGAAAGAAATTAGCATGGGAGGAAGCCTGACCAACCCCTTCAACAGATTTCAGAATCCCATGGACTCATATCTGGGTCTGTCTGCACAGCTGCTAAGATGCTCCAGTTAAGAATCTTTGTGATGTAAGGATGGACTCTGCATAAATCTATTTAAACCTCTTTGTCTAATCTATGAGTTAAACTAGGTCATACAAAATTAGAAAGAGTGAGAGTCAAGTTTCAACTATTTTCCTGTTATTCTCTGCATAGATTAGCTTAAAATCAAACTTCGTGTTTCCAAGGCTCAGGAAATAACATATTTAATATTGAATTGAAATTAATATTCTAAATTAGAAACATCATTTCTAATTAAGGTATCAAATTCTGCATTTTTTAAGTCCTCCTATGTCACAGAATATTTATTTCTTTTGGTAAAACAACAGCAACAATAGCAAAACACAAAAACCTTTACTGATCCCTCCTATATACCAGGAAATCTAGCAACCAGTTCTCCCCTCTAAATACTCACACAGCACACACCATCTCATAAACCATTGTCTTCCCCAGAAATTTATTTCTCTCAGTTACGTCTTATTTTGCTTCCTGTTTTTTCAAGTAGCATTCTTAACATTTTGCCTAACAGCTAACAGCTCTCTTTTCTAACCTTCTGTCTATTCCAACATACAACATTATCTATTCTTTTGCTTTAGGGGAAATTGAGAAGAATTTTACCATAATGCTGCAAGTGAAGAATTGAAAATACAGTATGACTTTTTCCCTTTCACACAGATTTTTCTCCCCATATGTTTTCCCTCTGAAACCTGTCACCTAATCATCTTAGTGAAATTCCTGCCCTATCTTATATTGTTCCCTTGTTTTTCCATTTGTCTCTAGATGTTTCTTTCCAAGAGCCGTAAAGATACAAAATATCTCAACTTCCTCAGGTAAAGATTTTCTGACTTCGTCTCTCTGGCCCATTCTAGGAATGCAAAGTAAGGGAGTGGTTTGAGAAGATACTGCGACTTTCATCACAGAGAAACTATCAAAGTATCTTCTCAGTAAATACCATTCTTTTACTGAACAAAATTTCGATGCCATATTTTAAATATTTTCTTACTACACTTTGATTCATATTCAGTTATGGCTAAATTTTATGCATGTTTTAAAATCATCATACTGTTTCCATTATCTATGGATGCCACTACAATTTGTGTTCTTTAATGGATTTTAACAACTTAATAGTTATTAGATAAAAGTACATCCTTGATACTGTATGTCAACTCTTCTTAGATTAAGTTTTTTTAAAAAAATAACTGATTAACTCCTTAACCTTAGTTTAGCTTTATTGTAACATTTGTTTAGGCTTATATAAACATTAGTATTTTAGACTGACACCTTCCTAAAATATACAGGCTGACCAGCAATCATACATTTACATTAAAAGACAAGATTCAATATTTTGTACTTTCTGTGTTCAAATTTTTTAAAAAAAATTTATATTTTAACAAAAGGTACTTTATGCTTAAACTTTTATTTCTCTTAATATCTGTTTCACATTTACCTTTTTGCTGTATAAATTCTTTTAGGCCACTAGTGATTCCTCCTGATAGAGAACAAAGTCAGGTATACAAAGAGGTTTAGTGGGTAGCTCAGCAAAAGCAACTAAAATTCAGACTCACCATTGCATGGTACAAGATCTCGGGGCAATTATCTTTATCCTTTTAGTCTTGCTTTCATCATATGTAAAATGGGAATAATAATGTTCGTGTGAGGATTAATATCGTCAGGGCTGAGATAATTCAAGCATAGGGCTCATTTGTGACAATAAATAAATGTTAGTCTTTCCCTTCCTCATTATGTCTTCTCCACCCAAATTTTAGTTTGAAGTGTTTCAAGTTAAAATGCTTCTCTTTGCAAAATATCCCTTTTCTTTTGGATACTTGAAACATATGATTATTTCCAAATGGGCTTTCCCTGCTGTGCTAACAATGTATCAAATGCACAGACTATCACTCTCATTTGGAGTTCAAGACAAAGCAGAATTAACCATAGGGGCAGATCCTGCTGCCACTAATGGGAGGGACAGCAGGTCTCCATATATTGTTCCTCTTATTACGGAAGCCATGGTTGTATTATGAGTTTTGCAAGGCACCTGGGGAGCTCATATGATGTGACACCTACAATGTCATGCTTGCTTTTTTGAGAAAATATTTTTGAAAAATGCATGAAGCTAAGAGTTTTGAGGACTATTATTTTACCTTATTTTGTTCTCAGCAAGACAATTTCATTTTGTAGCCAAGAAATGAAAAAAAAAAAAAAAAGAAAGAAAACAAAAGAAATGTATGACTTTAGGATGTAGTAGAACTAGTCTAACATTAATTAAGAATCCATCTTTTCCTTTATTTGAAATCTGTATCATTCTCCTCTCTCTTTCAGAGTCTCTTATCTCCTCTTCCATGTGATCATCTTTTGGAGTAATATATCTTCTAACAAATATGCAAAATTTCTTAGATAGTCCCAAAATGCAGCATTAGAAAATATACAAATTTTTCATCTAATCCAAAAGAATCCATAATATTATCTTGGCCTCCAAGTAGTCCTTACTGAATTTAGTCATGGACCATTCCAGCTCAAGTGGTTAGAGTGAACATGACTAGCTCCTTTTGAGAGAAAATACATTTACTGAATGGGTATGAAAAGTGTCAGGGTACTTTGACTTTTAAAATGTTGATTATGTCTTTTAAATTTTATTATTATGTAGTAATATAATAGTAAAATAGTAGTTATTATCTTTTTAATTCATTCTATTATACTATGTATAAATATCTAACAATAAAAAAAAAGAACTGCTCTAGAGGACATTATAATTAAATTAAATCTGAGTAACAATCAGAAAATATTAAGTAACTTCTATCTAAGCCCTAGAAAATTTGTCGAAAAGGCTCAAGAATACTTCTATAGATTCAACAGAACAGGAATCCTAGAAATGAGTAGCTAATATCTTTGCCTTTAAAAGGAAGACAACTTAGAATATGTACCTCCTTACCTCCCAACCACTCGCCGTTGTGGAAGAAACTGGCCTCTGTCTCCATCACTCAACAGGAACTGCTCTCTTCTGTAGCTTTCATTTCATTACTCACAATCTCCTGTTGTGCGGTCTCTAATCTTCCATACCTTCCTGTTACTTATACACTGTGTTGTTGCTCTTTTTATTAATGATTTTACTTATTTCTACCTGAAAACCATCATCCTAACTACTCTCTTTGCTTCCAGTCTTAGCTCCATCCCTATTTCATTTTCTATCCTGTGATCATATCTGTTTTTTTAAAGATTTTATTTATTTGAGAGAGAGAGAGCTGCGTAAGTGGGCGTGCCTGCCGGCAGGGGAAAAGAAGGGACAGAGGCAGAAGGGAAAAGAGCATCTCAAGCAGACCCCTTGCTGAGCGCAGACCCAACACAGGGCTCCATCCCACCACCCTGAGCTCATTCTGCGAGCCAAAATCAAGAGCCTGATGTTCAGCCAACGGAGCCACCCAGGTGCTGCTTCCCCCAACAATGTCTTTTTTTTTTTAATGCAGATATGATCAGCTTTCATGCCTGCAGAAAAGTCTTTACGGACTTCCCCATCAGCTTTTATAAACATTCAGACTCCTTAGCATACAGAGAGATATCTTCATAATCCCACCTCAGCCTTGCCTTTCCATAGTTGCCACAGTCCCTTGCCCTACTCCACAGCACATACCACATACTCTAGCTACGCTATGTGGTTCATGATTTTCCAAAAGTGTAATATTTCATGGTTCTATATATAATTTATTTTCCTGCAGTATAAAATCCACCACTCCCTTCTTTCCCCTGCTGACACCTATTGAGTTTTCAGTGAATTAACCATGATTTTGCAAGACTCTACTGATTCCTTCAACTGGAAGAATTTTGCTTACCATTGTGTGTCCGTGATAGTCTTCTTTATGGACTTTTTATAAATTATCATAACACACACATATATATTTATATATAACACACATATATATTATTATAACACACGTATAACATAATGAACAAAAGTTGTCTTTCTTTTCCATTGCCAGTGTAATGAAATTAATAAAAAGAGATAGTTTTATACATATTAGTGTCTATGAAGGTCCATAATACCTACAGGAATCCCACAAATGATTATTGAATGAATGGATTTATGGGTTTTTACTTTTTTATTAGGGTTAATTTTAATTCTATGAATGGATTTACATTTTATACTTTATGAACATGGTTTTTGCTGATCATAATGAGCAGATATTGGTACCTCCGAGTGCATCATTTCTTCTCACCATTGCAAACTAAATCAGTAAGTCATAACTTCATATAGAATTGACAGTTTTGATTTGTATTATAGTATTTAAAATCATTCTTCAGAATATTACTGTATGAAATGCATTATATTTTGCACAGATACTTAGCAAGGATTGTAAGTATTAAGCCTCTAAATCTCAGTAGGAAAAAAAAAAAGTGTACATTTTGGGTATTTCAAACATTTTTTCCACCCAGGTAAATAGTGTATACCACCAAAAATATGGTTCAAGATTGGAAACAATAAATGATATATACAACCTCCAAAAATATAGTTACAGTTTATTCATTCATTTATAGAGCAAATATTTTTTAAACACTTGTTTGTTCTAGTCACTCTTTTAGGCATGATGGATATGGCAATGAACAAAACAATTAAAAAGATCCTGACTTCGTAGAACTTATAGGCATGAGATTACAATAGTTATATAATGTAATATGAAATAGTAAATATATATATAATATATAAAATATAAAAAATATATATATGTGATACATATACCACAAATATTTTTTTTCTCCTTGATGCCCCATCCATAACCCATCAACAGGTACCATTTTCATGCACACAGTCCTGGTTTCTGATGGCTAGAGCCTGAATTCTTTTCCTGAGAACTTTTACCAGGCGCCAGAGATTGCTCCATTCTTGAGCATGAGAAACCCTAAAATTCCAAGTGTAAATGCCTTCTGAAATTGCCATCAGCTAATGCATAAGAGGATTTATGGATAAATAGTATAGTTTCCTTGATTCATGGCTACAAAAACTCTGAGGTTTGTATTCTGCACTAGTTTCCAGAGTTTCTAGCATGGGCAAGCTTCATTTGTCCCTTTAGTAACCCTTCAAAATATAATCTTCCTGGCTTCCATTCCTTTAGTTTTAACCTAAGGCTTTGTATTTCAAGTGGGTTTCTTGGAGACAATATGTAGTTAGTCTGGGTTTTTTTTTTTTTTTTAATTTACTCTGACAATCTTTGTCTTTTAATTGCTGTAATTAGACCATTCTCATTAAAAGTGATTATTGATATAGTTGTTGTAATAGCTACCATGTTTGTGATTATTTTCAATTTGTTGAATTTATTCTTTGTTTCTCTGCCTGTCTTTCCCTGGTTCTAAATGAACAATTTATGATTCAACTTTATCACCTCTCCTAGAGTATAGATTACACTACTTTTTAATGCTTTTTTTAGTGGCTGATCTAGGGTTTACAACATAGGTATTTACTAATCTGAGTCCACCTTCATATAATACTGTACCATTTCACATACAATGTAGGTATCTTATATGGGAGTATTCCTAATTCTTCCCCCAGTTCTTTCTGACACTGTTGTGAGTCATTTTACTTATCTGTATGCAAGAATCACCCAATTCATTTGTAGTATTATTGTTTTAAATAAAATTAATTTTTGGATCCATTAAGAATATGTAAGTATGTATAGGTAGATAAAGATACAGATATACCTTGGTTGATACGCCTTAATTTATTTTTTTCTCCAATATTTTTCTACATAATTTTCTTTCTGAAAAACTTATTTTAGTATTTCTTGCAGGTCATATTTGTTGGCAATGAATTCATTTAGTTTTGTTTATCCAAGAAAATCTAGTTCTGCCTCACTTTTGAGGAATAATTTTTCTAGATATTGAGTTCTAGGTTGATGTGGTTTTTGTTTTGTTCTGTTTTTCTTCAAACACTTCAAAATTTTCAAACTACTATTTCACTCTCCTCTCATTTGCACGGTTTCTGATAAAGTCTTTGTTGTAATCATTATCCATGTTTCTCCGTAAGTAAGGCTTTTCCCCTGTTTTGAAATCTGAATTTAAGATTTTCTCTATCTTTAGCTTTTTTGCCATATAAATATGATATGTCTAGATGATTGTTGCTGTTGTGCTGTTATTTATATACTTTTGGTGTTCTCTGGGCTTCTTAAATCTGTTGTTTGGTGTATATTATTAATTGGAAAAATTTTCAGTCATTATTACTTCAAATGTACTTTCTGCTCCATTGTCTCTCTTCCCCTGGTACTCTAAATACACATATGTTATACTGTCTGATATTATCCTATAGTTCCTAGATGTTCTTCTGTTCTGTTTCCTTCCTTTCTTCATTTCAGTTTGGTAAGATTGTATGGATACATCTTCAAGTTTATTGGTTCTTTTTCTCATCTGTGTCACATCTACTGATGAGTCCATTGAAGGCATTTTTTCATTTTAGTTGAACTATTTTTGATTTCTAACATTTTCATATAATTCTTAAAATTTTTAATTTTTTATTTACATAAGCCATCTATCCTTGCATTTTTGCCTACTTTTTCTATTAGAGACTTGAACACATCAATCATAGTTGTATTAAATTCCCTCTCTGATAATACCAGCATCTATGTAATATCTAAATTCTGAGCCTTGTTCTAGTGCTTATCATTTCTCTTCATACTGTTTCTTTTTCTAACCTTTTAGAATTCCTTGTAATTTTTGGTTGAAAGCTATCAGAAACTAAGGTCTTCTAGTGTCCTTAATTGTGTGTAACTTCTTAATCCCCTATGCACATCTCTTCAGAAAAAGTGTGTAATGAATGTACAACTCCTTCAGCTCTAATTCACTGTGATACTGGAGCCCTACAGCTGGGTTAGGAAAGTGTGGGGAGAGGGAGCATTTTATAACCTTTCAATATTAGTCCTCTAATGTATCTCCATCTCAGGTCTATGACTGTCCTATGTGTTTCTCCTGTGATATAGCTCCTTTATTTGTCTCCCAGGCCCTGACTCCATTTTTTGGGGGGAGGGAAGGGGGGGTATTAGAATTCCCATTCTATATTTTGGAAGCCATGCCATGACCCTGTCATGACCTGTCAAACCCACAACTTTAATGATACAGGAAGACTATAGGGAAAGTAAATTCCTTTTCCTGGCTAGAAGAGCATCTTTGAATTGAGACATGGAAATACCCTATCCCTTGGAAGTGAATTTTAGTTATAAATAAGGCTCTTGACTTATTTCATAGTAGTTTTTTTGTTTGTTTGTTTTTGGTTCTTGTTTATTTGTTTATTTTCCCAGCCACCTTCCAGGGACACCTTTCTCAGACTATCCTCATGGGAACCTGGTGGAATTCATTTAAAAAAAAAAAAAAAAAGCCTACAGAAATATTTGGTGTCCCTCTAACATTTGAGCCACCAGGAGTTTCTGTCTCACACACTAGACCATAGTCAGCACATAGAATTCATTAGTTAACATTTGAGACTTCCTACCAATTCATGGCTCCAGCAATTTCTGACCCAGGGAAGCAGATATTTATCACTACATCTCTAAACATGCTTTGCTTGTTTTTCTAGATTTTGAAGTGGAGTTTTACCCTATGGCCTTTGTTCTTTCACAGTTCTGAGAAAAATAATTGATTTTCATTTTTCATAGATAGTTCTTGTTATAAGGACAAGAACAATGATTTCCAAGCTCTGTACATGCCAGAGCTGAAACCAGAAATCTCTATCTGCTTCCTACTCTCTTCTCACTTTGCTACTCTTCTGCCACTGTTTACTGAGATCTCAAATAAACCGCTTAAACTCCACTCCTTGTCTCATTGTCTGTTTCTCAGTGAACTCAAGCTAAGAAAACCAGTGAGACATTTTACTAGAGAAACTGTTCTGTCTTATCCTAGATTACTGTCACAACTGAGAGAGTAACAAATATGCATTAGATCATTACATCCCTTTCCAATACCTTTCAGAGAAAATGGTTGCTACCTATAAAGTTAAGAGATTTCTTAAGATGAAAAAAAGTACCTTAAATTACTATCACTCATCTACCCTGAAATGCTTTGCAGCATCTATCTATAAATATTTATTTATTATTTATAAATTCTATATAAATATAATTTCTATGTTGGAATTATTACTATCCATATGATATTTTATAAATACAAACTAGAATTCTGCACATTTCAGCTAGCATTCAGCTTCAGAAAATCTGATATACTTTTTTCTGGTTTGCTTTCAAAATGGGATCCCTATAGTCTTACTTTATGTATGGGGAGAATGCAGAGTAATGGTAAATTTCAGTGAACTATTGAAATATGTTGTCCATCAGATCTTTCCAAACATGAAGGGAAAAGTGTAACCCAATTTTCTGTTGCCTTCTCAAGTTGTACTAAATACTGTGTTAAATTAACCAGATGGTCTAACAAGTCTTAGTCACAAGCAAGGCTTTCCTATAGGACCCATGGATGAAATCAGAGAGGCCTCCAAAGAGGCAAGCCAAGAGAGGTAGACAAGAATGTACTCTGATAGTTAAAGCCTGGGGATCCATTCTTCTTTTACATGAACAGGTTCTATGCAAGTTATCCAGTCATTGTTATCAGTTAAACAAGAGAAGAGGAATAGATAAAACCTTTTAAATTAATACTCTTGCTTGAAACTAATTCTGAAAGAAGTTACCAATTTTGAGAAACAACTTTGTCTAATCTCGTAAACGTGGCCATTAAAGTACATGGCGTCCTTGCTATTGGGTTATACTCAATTTTGCTCGCCAGGTTGTCCATATGATATTCAATACACAGTTTTTTGTTTGTTTGCTTGTTTTTCTTTTGTATTCTGTCTCTGCTTTCACCTTTCATGGTGGTATAGATGCATTTCTGTGGAATCCTTTTAAAAGAAAACCTCACATTTAAATGCATACATTTTCTTATAATTCTATTTAATACATTTGTGACTTTTGATGAAATTGTAACTTTCTGACTCAACCTTTAGTTGTCCCTTCTATGGTCTTCAAAATTATCTTGTTATCCATTTTTCGGCCTTTGAAATAATAGAACCTAGCCTTAAGACAAGAATGACATCCATTTTGAGACAATAGCACAGCCTTTGTCACTCAGAAATGGCTGCCTTCTTGACGAATAGAAAAGATATTTAAATCAGATGAAGGCAAACATCAGTTTTCCTGCATGCCTTCTTTTGTACTCAGTCTCTCTTTCTTGTTAATATAGCTTTCAGATTCCAATACCCAGAGGTGTTCTATAACTGTTTTCCTCCTGAATAAACTTTCTCTTCTTCACATTAAGGGGGAAGATAAAAGAGGAAAAGCCGTAAATAGAATGAAACCCTACTGTGAGTGACAACTTGGATGGACCTTGAAACTATTACGCTAAGTGAAATAAGATGGAGAAAGACAAATACTCTATGATTTCACTCATATGTGGAATCTAAAACAAATGAACAAATAAAATAAAGCAAAAACAAATTCACAGGTACAGGGAATAGACTAATGATAACCAGAGGAGAAGTGGTTTGGAGTGTACAAAATGAGTGAAGGGGTCAACTATATGGTGATGGATGGTAACTAGACTTGTGGTGGTGATTGTTTTGTATTCAGATGTTAAATTATAAAGCTGTACACCTGCAACTTATATAATAAGAACAAGGGAAAGAAGGCAGAGAATAAAAAGTGTTTTTCTTCTAAAATGATGATAACAGAATTTATCTTTAAGGAAATAGCATTTTAGCAAAGATCTGCTGGAAGTTAACAACAAATTTGTACACATATTTGGTGTAAAAACATTCCATGCAGAATAAATAACAAGTCTAAGTATGAAAGTGGGTGTATGGTTGAAGAAGTTTCAGAAACATTAAGTAAATAAGGGTGGGTAAGGCAAAGTGAGAGAGAGAATGCTAGAAGATGATGGTAGAGATATAGCCAGGAAAAGGTAAAGTAGGAATTGTATGTAGGTTGTTGTAAGAATGTTTATTCTAATGATGATGAAGGCCTATTGGAGAGTTTTGAACTGAAGAATGATACTGTCTTAAACTATTCTAGGAAATGTAGCTTGTGAGCAAGACATTCATAGGAAACACCAAAAAAGGAAAGAAAAGAAAAAAAAAAAAAAAAAACAACACATATAATTTTAGCCCAGTTCTTAAAAATCAAGCCTAGGAAAAAGGCAGTTGGTTATTTGGGAAATTATTCCAGGAAGCAGAAATGAATGTTCTAGAGAAATAAAACATGTAAATAAGGAAACTAATATAAGGGTATACTGATTGCCACTATTACAAGTACTGGCACTTTGTCTGGGACCCTCTGTGGAATCTCAGAAATGGGTCTCAGAAATGACTGCCTGATAAATAAAGGAGGAAAGAATTTATCCTGGAGTTGTTACCCTCCACAGGTCAAGAGTAGACCTATATTGCAGTAACTCCTCAGCACTTCTGGGCTGTGCCTTTCTTGGTGCTGAGTGAGATCAGCACCCATTTCATGAATCAAAGAAGCCCCTGGACAGGAAAGGCAGACGTCTCAACATAGGCTGGGGCAAAATATAGTCATGTGGCACTTGTGAAATTGCTGGGCCATCTCAGAGTCAATCACTTAAGTAATGACTAGAACAAAGACACGGCCTAGAAGTTGTGCACTATTTTATGGGAAATGTGAACTCTGGACTGTGGACTTGCAAATGAAGTGTCTTCTGCCTAGATAGTCTTCTAGAAAAGAACAGTTTTGCTATCTCTTTGGTTATTTATTTATTTATTTATTTTTAAGATTTCCTTTATTTGTCAGAGAGAGAGAGAGAGAAAGAACAAGCAGGGAAAGCAGCAGGCAGAGGGAGATGCAGACTCCTCGCTGAGCAGAGAGCACAACATGGGATTTAATCCCAGGGCCCTGGGATCATCACCTTAGCGGAAGGCAGACACTTAACCCATGAGCCACTCAGGTGTCCCTCTATGATTTGTTTCTTCATTATAATCAAAATGTATCAAAGACTTGTTTTAGCCTTCTTTTTTAAAAGAACTTATGATGAAATTTATCCTGAATTTACATCACAAGGTTGCTTTTCTTCTTTTTTTTTTTAAATTATGTTCAGTTAGCCAATATATAGTACATCATTAATTTTTGATGTAGTGTTCGAGGATGCTTTTATTTTTGATGAAGTAATAGCAGAGAGACAGACAGAGACAGACAGAGGGAGAGAGGGAGATTTTTCTGAGCATATTAAGTGTTAATTACATACAAATATTCCTTTTCAACATTGAAAAAATTATGTATTAACAGTGCCCAATCTATTTATATTTTTGTAATTTTAATTTTTTAAAAGGTGTATTCCTAGCAGAAATATTAGGATGTAATATAGGATCACAGTTACTATTTAGCAGTGATAATTTATATACAGCGTAACTTGGTATTAGCTCTAAAAGTATTCCCCAAATAACTGGATACTATAAACCCAAGCATGAGTGCAACTGTTTTAAAACTATTATGTAGCTAGTGCTGCTAGTTTCTGTTTTGTTTGCTTGTTATATATGTCCAAAAGTGTCTACATATATGTTGAATGTCTGCCAATGCTTGGCTCTGAAAAAAGCATTGGAGATAGAGAAGTAAATGTAACAGCTACAAATCCCTGTCCTCACGGAGCTCACATTCCTTGGAGAAGACTACTTGACTGTACCAAGTTATGGATGCCTTTCAGAAGAGGCTGAATATTATTTGACACCAAATGTTATTCTGAATCCACCATGAAATGTGTCCTTTTGAGAAATAACTTTTCTCCCTTCAAAGTACTATTGGGGGACTCCTGGGTAGCTCAGTTGGTCAAGTGGCTGCCTTCAGCTCAGGTCATGATCCCAGCATCTTGGGATCGAGTCCCACATCGGGCTCCTTGCTTGGCAGGGATCCTGCTTCTCCTTCTGCCTCTGCCTGCCACTCTGTCTGCCTGTGCTCGCTCGCTCACTCTCTCTCCCTCTCTCTCTCTCTGACAAATGAATAAATAAAATCTTAAAAAAAAAAGTACTACTGGTACATTGGTACTATTCATTTTTTAATAAATGGTTGATGGAATGGCCCTGGGCCTGTGGATAAACCATTAACTTCATTATTTCAGTTTGCTGATCTGCAAAAAGTATTACACTGTGTAATTGTTAAGGTTGCCTATTAAAACATTCTTGACGTTCTAGCTTTGGAATTATATGCTACTTTCCTGAAAGTAAGGATTCAACTTTCATTCTTTTTAGAAATATCTAAAATGGGATGGATTTGGATGACCTGACTAGATACAAGAAGCTAGTTCCTCCATCACATTCAGTGGGACATTGCAGAAATTGGGTACTTTCTAGAATAGAGTGGGTTTGCCAAAAAGAAGGGGGAAATTTGAAGTTGAGTTTACTTAAACCACTGTGCTCTTTTTTCATCCTGCTCAAATATATTTATCATCTTCTGCAGTGGAATGGTTGTGTTGAATATGTCATTGTGCTTTATAACCTCAGCCAGTGCCTCCTTCAGTATCATTCACAATGAAGGAGAAGGGCCATGGGGCGTTGAAGCATGTCACCTAATAGAGGCTGATTTTGTCTACATACATTTGAAAAGAATGTAAGATCAGTGACAATACCTATGATTCCTTTCCCTTATGATGCACCTACAAACAACCAATTCTTCTAGTCTCTAACATTTTCTAGAATACAGCCCTAAATCTTTACGATAGTTTGTTTCAAATTGAAAGTTCTAATGTAACAAATGTTCCTTACTGTATAATTTGTTACAAAATTATCTTCAACTATGCTATATTTTTTTAACATCTTAGAAGATGATTGATGATAGATGGATGATAGAATAAACATGTCAAAATATTAGCAACAATTTTAATTAAGTGAAGGTCATATAAGAGTTTATTATTGGGGTGCCTGGGTGGCTCATTCAGTTAAGTTCTGAATCTTGATTTCAGATCTGGTCATGATCTCAGGGTTGTGGGATTGAGCCCAGCTTGGATTCCAGCTTGAAGTCTGCCTGTCCCTCTCCCTCCCCTAGCTCTTTCTCTCTAAAAAATGAATAAATAAAATAAAAAGTATTTTATTTATTTATTTGACAGAAAGAGAGAATACAGGAAGGCTGAACACCAGGCAGAGGGAGAAGGAGAAACGGACTCCCCATGGAGGAGGGACTCCAAAGTGGAGCTTGATCCCAAAACCCTGGGATCATAACCTGAGCCAAGGGCAGATGCTTAACGATTGAGCTACCCAGACACCCCCAAAATCTTTTTTAAAAAGAGTTTATTAAAATATTCTTGTAATATTTCTGTAATTCCCAGTATGTCTTCAAATTGTGAAGTATAATTTAGAAGTTTTTCTGAGAAATTGTAACGCATAACAAAACAAAGAGAGGGAAGACAAAATAAAAGAGACAGAAACGTATCAGATCATGGGAATGTATGAGCTTTATTTGAAATCTACTTTAAAAAAAGAATACAACCTTCAAATTTCAAAAGAAAATAAATCTACTTTACTTCAAACTATTAGATGATTGTAGTTACTTGAACACACTGGATATTCAATGATAGTAAGGAATGATTGTGCTTTCTTCATTGTTTTTTTTTCTTTAGATCTGATATTGGTTTTGTGATGATATGTCTAAAAAGTCCTATTTTAGAGATACATTCTGAAAGATTTACAGTTAACATTAGATGAATTTGAGGACTTCCTTTAAAATTATATGGAGCAGAGGAAAGGGTAAATGGAAGGAGATAGAATAGTTGAAACGAGGTCGACCCTGAGTTGATTAACTGTTGAATCTGGCTGATGGTTATGTGCGGGTTATTATACTATTTCTACTTTTTTTTTTTTTTTTTTTTTTTTTTTTTGTCAGAGAGAGAGAGAGCACAAGTAGGCAGAGCTGTGGGCAGAAAGGGAGAAGCAGGCTCCACACTGAGCAAGGAGCCCAATGTGGGACTCAATCCCAGGATCCTGGGATAATGACCTGAGCGGAAGGCAGATGCTTAACCCACTGAGCCACCCAGGAGCCCCACTATTTCTGCTTTTTTTATGTGCTTAAAAATTTGAACATAATAAAATGCTGTGAACCAGATTATTTTGGTTCAAATATGGGCTGCACATTTATTCATTGTACATCCTTGAGCTAATTATTTAACTTTCCTATACTTTGGTAACTTCACCTATAAAATGAGAAAATGTTTATAATACACATCTCTATAAATTTAATCAGGATTAAGTGAGTTAATACATGCACACTCTTAATCAGTGACTGATCCTAAACAAGCACTGAGTAAATGCTCACTATTGTTTTTAGGTTTGTTTTTCTCTTCAAATCTAGGCTAAGGCTAATATTTTGGAAGAATGCAATTTACCTACAAATATCAGTTTGCTTTACTCAAAAATTCTCCCATTTTTGTGGAAAGAATATGTAAGAAACAATTATTGCTTCTCTGAGGGAATATCAGTCTTAGGAAGAAAAAATAAACCAACACAATAATAAGAAATAATGAAATATTTTGAGAGAGGAAGTAGCTTAACTATAATTATAATTAATGGAGAAAATCACTAGTTTACAAAGAAATTGCTGTTCAAGAATATTATTTTGAGAGCTAATTCAGCTTTGAGCCAAAAACTATTGCCATTATAATATAACTCATATTGATTGGAATTTTATCTCTCCTTCACACACTTTAGCCGTGAAATCATAGTACTTAATTTTTGTTTCATTTTAATTGGCTAATCCACAAAGTATAATTTTAAAGATTTTATAAAAATTCAGTAACGAGTTTAGTTATATATGCCTCATTTTCATCTTTTCTTTTTTTTAAAGATTTTATTTATTTATTTGACAGATAGAGAGATCACAAGTAGGCAGAGAGGCAGGAAGAGAGAGAAAGAGGAGGGGAAGTAGGCTCCCTGACCTGGGATCATGACCTGAGCTGAAGGCAGAGGCTTAACCCACTGAGCCACCCAGGCGCCCCCATTTTCATCTTCTTAAACAAGCTTTTTTATTTTTTTTAAAAGATTTTGTTTATTTATTTGACAGAGAGAGATCACAAGTAGGCAGAGACACAGGCAGAAGCAGGCTCTCCGCCGAGCAGAGAGCCCAATGTGGGGATTGATCCCAGAACCCTGAGATCATGACCTGAGCCAAAGGCAGAGGCTTAACCCACTGAGGCACCCAGGCACCACTAAACAAGCTTTTTTAAAACAACATACTGGAAGGTATCAAAAAGAATAATAGAAATATTTCACATATCTGCTGAGAAATAGTAAATTAAATATTGAATTGATAAATCATGTGTAAATGATTTGAAGGATTTTGTAGCTTACCACTTCGTGCAGTTGATAAAACTAATAGAAAAACGGATCATAGTCTTTACAGTGAGAAACTGGATTATGTAATTTTAGATTATGGCAAACATATCAGTTACTATAATGTATATTATAAGGTATATATACAAATATGATTAATTTTATGGTATGTAATATGTGCATAAATATACAGTACAATAAAATAAGGAAAGTCTTATTCATTAAATTACAATTAGTGAACCACATTTATATTTTGTGGAAGCAATTTAAACATTCAAACTATGAGTCCTTTTTAGCTGGTGTATTTAGAGAAAGGATAATTGCCATTGACATAGAGAGGACTGTGTCATCTCATCTCCATATCCCAGTGCCTGAGAGCGTTAGTTTCTTACAGTAACACATTAGAGGCCTGAATATGTAGTTAATTTGAATTTTAAAGGAATTCAATCTGTAAGTATCTGTAAGTTAGAAGCATAATATATTCTGTGGTAGCAACTGAAATTCAGTCTTCATCTCAGCACTTTAACGAAAGACCTGAACAATGTTTCAATATGTATAATTTATTTATGTCTAACAACATTAACATTAAAGGAACCATGACACAGAAAGTAAATTTAGATTTAAGAAAACCTAAAAGCCATAAACATTTTGCTATTTTATGTCTTGTAAATGAAAGCTAATGCTAACTGACTACGTTTTTCATTTTTTCAGGGGTTTGATTATATAGCCGTCTTTATTTACTGTGAACATGATGAAAGCAATCTGCTTATATATAGTTTAGTCCTTTTCAGTTTAGGTAAATAACTTGCAGAAAAGAATCTCATTTTCTAAAGATGTAGAGAGTTTTTGAAAATTCAACTTAAAATGATATGGGTCAAGATGAAAACATTAGTCAAATGAAATCTAGTTGAGATGAATAAATTACTCTCCAGATATTTAAAGAAACTAGCAAACAAAAATACGAAACTTGAATATTTGTGCACCAATATGGGCTTCTTCATGCAGGACACAGCTTAGATGTTCAGAATTTACAAGTTTATGTTAACTAAGCCATTGCCAGAAATCAGCAGCTGAATCAACATAACTGTATGATTTTTGTTTTTTTCTTTGCCAACAGGGCTCAGGAACTTGTTCAAGCAAGGGCTTCTCTTTCCTTGTTTGGTTAGCTTCTCCATGTTTTTGCTGTTCTTCCTGCCATTTATCTTGGCTTCTTCAGTTAATCTTATTCTCCTCAGCTCATAATTTCTTCTGATTTAGTTTTCTGGAATTTGCTTTATTTTTTTTCATTATATTCTAACTCTAATTATTATGCTGAAATTGACTACTGTCAGAACAAAGTCAACTAAGGGAAGAACTAATTGCTGCCTTCCTTGAAATTTTATTTTTTAGGATTATGCTGAGAAAGAGAACACCATAGCAAAAGCTTTGGAAGATCTGAAGGCCAATTTTTATTGTGAACTCTGTGACAAGCAGTACTATAAGCATCAAGAGTTTGACAATCACATTAATTCATATGACCACGCTCACAAACAGGTAAGAAAGAGGTGTCCAAAAAACCCCGATATTTCTGAACTTTTGTAATAATCTAAGTTGTATAAACTATATAAATACAATATTTTTATGTTTTGTTATGCAATTTTTACAGATGCCATTTGGGGATGATAATTTAATGATTTAGAGCAAAAGACAGGTTTTTGGTTTTTTTTTAAAGCTCTAGAAGTAAAGTCTGATATAAATAACTAACACAAAGAAATACCAGTCAGTTACCTTTTCAGTGATTGGAGGTAACTCAAAAATTATATTCTACAGGTGGTGCTCCTCTGTCTTCTAATTTATTAATTTTAAATGTTTTAAGCAACTATTGATATTTATCAAATGTGAATGAACTTATAATTCTTTACAGAAACCATTTTCCATTTAAACCCCCATAAAATATGAAAAAAAGGCTAATTTAATATGGTAAAAATCATCCATAGTTATTGGTTAAGTAAGTACTTAATATGTGTATGATATAGTCTACTTTAATATTTTCACTTTGCCATCAATTGTAAATCCAAGGTTGATTTTTTTCAAAGCTCCGTGTAAAGACAAGTTTAAACCAGTGATGTCTGAAGTGAAGTTAATAATACAGATTCCATTTTCTCTTGTGCTTTACATTCATCAGAGCAAAATCTTAACGTTGATTAGTTAGCTTGATATGATACAGTATAATAGTTATCACTAACTTATGTTTTCTTAGCCATTACTTACAAGTATCATCTACATAGCATTTTGGTATTAATAAAAGGTATATTTTAACCCATGAATTTGCCCTAACTTTCCATTAACATTAGAGTTATTTGGCATAAGAAAGAATAGAGGAAAATGATTATGCTGAGTGCTTATGAATCAACCCTATGTATTTTCTTTCGCTGTCAATCCTTCCATTCTTTTACACCAACAAAACTGTGCTTGAGGAGAACATGAGATCGTGAGCCTTCATTTATATACATCACTAATTAAGGCATACTGCTCTTGATGATCTGCCCTTGCCATTCTTCTTGCAGATCTACTTGCACACTAGGTAAGGGAAAATTTCTGATGGAAATATTGTTCCTTTTCTTACATAAAAATACAAAATATAAATATATATACACACATTCATATATCATATTAAAATCCATCAGACAATAGTATTGATTTAATTTCACAGTTAGTGACATATATTCTATAAAAGGATTCTGGACTGCTTCTCCTGATGTGGTAAATCTGAGAAAGTTGTTCCTCCGATTTTTCCTAAGTACCTAAAAGCACAAGATATGTTATAACATATATGTTTCATTGTGCAAACTAGGTATTTGGAAATATGTGTATATGTGTCTTAAGACTGTCTTACAGCTATTACTATCATTTGCCAACGAATGCTTTATTCCACCATAGATTGCCTGGAAGATCAGACTCATAAATTATTATGAGGGCCTTTCCAGTTCCATATTCTTAATAGAGTTAAGATACTACATAGAGAGTTAAGACCCAGCCAAGGTAATTCAGGCTGGGACTGGGCTATTATTTTGAAATCCAGAGGGTCACGTCCAATAACGGTTGGGGATATCAGGCCCTCGAGATGGATACATTATCTGAATGGTCATGGAGTCTGATAGATAGCAGTCTTAGCTGATTAATTTAGCATGAATCGATGTTCAGTGGCTGAAAATATTTAAGATCTATATCCCTTTCTCATAAGATAGTGGTAAATCTTTCAGGGTGTCTTCCAAAAATACAATCCCCCTTTTCTGAGCAGCAGCCTCACGCCCATGACTGTTATCAATATTCCTACTACATGATGTCACACCTTGGCACCATGAAGTAGAGAGGGATGAATTTTGAAAAAGGATAATTCAGATTTTTTTTTCTCCTGAGATACTATAGTTGAGATACAAAAAGAAAAAAAAAATCTGTCTTCAGTCTGACTGTGGTTGGACCAAATACTTGCAAATATAATCCTGAGTTGTGGCTAAGTACATGGAAAAGTTGAGAAAGTTGGTTTGCAAAAAACAAACAAAACAAAGAAACAATGCACAAAAGATGAGATACAAGTGGCCATGTGATAAGTGAAGAAAAGTGAGCATGGACATAGCAATTCTGATTTCAAACGGCTTTCAGATAAAAGTAGTCCTCCCAACAGCTAATCTGTAGATTCTGAAAGATATTTCATCTTGCTACTAATAAATGAACTCAAAGGAAAAACAAAACAAAACCCTAGCTTAGTACTTATTACTTGCAACTAAACCAAATCCCTCTTCTTAAAATATTAACTTATCTACAGAGAATCGTTTTGGTTTCCATTAGAAAAAACTCCACAAGAAACAAGTATAATCAATGTCCATATTACCAGCACTGAACTTTCAGGTAGGAAAACCCAGGTGTGATTTGGATACTTCTTGAGTGGAATTAGAAAAAGGCAAAGAGGCCACACATCTGACACATTCATTTGCTACACATATTCATTTGCTACATATACACACATATATGGAAGGGACACCAGATTCAGGGAGAAAGGGAGGAGGAGTTATGGGTGGAGTGAGTTTTAACCCTACCACTTACCTGACTTGGGTAAAATACACAAGGCTCGATTAACTCAAATATTCATTGTTAGGGAGAATAAATGAGAGAATGCACATGACCACACTTAGCAGAGTACTTGAAAAATAGTAAAAGCTCAATATTTAATTAATTTTGTTATCACTACTTGTTAAAATTTCTTTTCTCCTAGAATGTTTGGGACACTGACAGTTTGCCTTTTAGACTGCCTTTATTTAGGTTTCCAATAAAGATCTATTTTTGCTTCAAAAAGGCTAATAAAGTCTAAAACGTATCCAAGTAATCGTGACCTAAGCGCAGTGTGCCTGCCTCATGTATCTTTGCAAATCTGTTATGACAGACTCTGTGTTGCATTTGAACTCTAAGCTTCAAAGAAAAATCTGTTTCTCTCATCCACATGTTCTTTGGGTAACTTCAAAATCTCTCTCAAGCTCTCATCGCCAAGACTTGCTAACAGAGAATTAGAAAAAGGAAGAGGCACGGGTGTACAGAGGTGATCACAATAGTTCACAATTCAGGGTTCTTTTAGAATATTTTCTCTTTAACTTTGAAACTTGAAAGCCATTGGATTGTGACCTTTTAATGGCAAGGACCATTCCCTTTTTGTCTTCATTCCTCACAGCATCTAATGCAGCATCTTGTACGGGTAGACACCCAATCAGGGCTTCCCATATGAATATAAAAGGGCTAGAGTCAAAATGCGTTTAAGATCTCGTAATGAGCCACAGTTTCAAGACAGATAATAACTGAGTAGTATATAGAATTGTTGAATCTTTATACTGTACATCTGAAACAAATGTAGAAAAAGTATGGCAATCATACTGTTTAAAAAAAAAGACAATTGGGGGCCCCTGGATGTCGGGCTCGGTGCTTAGCGGGGAGTCTGCTTGAGATTCCCTCTCCCCCTCTCCCTCTGCCCCCCATTCCTTCTCCTCTGCTCTTGTACTCTCTCTCTCTCACTCTCTCTTTTCTCTAAAATTAATAAATAAATCTTAAATAAAAAAAGATGATTAGAATAGTTCCAAGTGAACTTCTATCATTCTGAATTCTAGCCGTTGAGATTTTTTAAAATTGTTTTAAGTGGGAAACTCAGCATCTGGTAAAAAGAAAAGGTTTTCCTCTAAACCCTTTGACCTATTTATCTGCCCTTAAACTAAAGCCACACTGTGTCTTCTCACCTGGCAGCCTTTGGGCAATTCAGAGTTATTTTCACTGTAAAAGATTTGTCACACTGATGTTATGAAGAGATAGAAAAGGGAATGATTGCCTTATTGCTGCTGCCCCTCAAACACTTTGATTTTTACTTTTGTGGTGTCAGTATGGCTAAAGTATTTCCCAAAAGGCACTGAAGTGACCTTCCCCAGCAAGTCAAGATTCAGTGCTTTACGGCATGCTGTTTTGTTCTGCTCTAGAGGAAGTCATGGTCAGGCCAGGTTGTTGGAATTTGCCCGTCCTGCAGGGACTTATATTGCTATAAAAATGGAGCAGACTTATTCTCAAATTTGAACATTTCCTAATAACTGAAACTTCTGTCGCTAGCCTGATACTTGAGAAAAGAATCACTTCTTGATGTTTGGGCCTAAATTTTAATCTGCAAAATAATATTTAAAGGTTAATGGGAAAATACAAGGTACAGGTAAAGTAATGTGTGATTCAATCCATTTTGAACCCCTTCTTTGGGATTTTTCTTCTGGTGTGTGCTTCAATCTCTTCGTACTGCTATTATTTTGTTTAGCCATTTTGAGGATGAGAAGAATGAAAAGACATACAATTTCCTCCTGTAGTACCTGCCCGCTGCCCAAAAGTACCTGCTCCAGGAGAAGTACAAGTATATGTCTAGCTAACAATGGAACTGTATTGTTTTGACATTTCATAGTCAAAGCCATAACTTGAATAGAATTTAACTGTAGTTTTTGTCCATTATTGAGTTTGAGGCAGAGTCTGGATAAAATCATCATTTCCAGTATCAGCCAATGCCATTTTCATAAACCTTGCCCAGTGACGTTCAAATCTATTTCCTTTCCATCTTCCACTGTCTGTAAGGTTGAAGGCTGGTTATTGAGTCAGTTGAGTCAGTCAATGTTGAGAGTGTGTGAAAAATACTACAACTTTAATGTTTGTGCTTATGTTATCTAAATATAATTAGGAGAAAAAAAAGAGTTAAAAAGCTAGATTATGGGGCGCCTGGGTGGCTCAGTGGGTTAAAGCCTCTGCCTTCAACTCAGGTCATGATCCCAGGGTCCTGGGATTGAGCCCCACATCAGGCTCTCTGGGCAGCGGGGAGCCTGCTTCCCCTTCTCTCTCTCTCTGCCTGCCTCTCTGCCTACTTGTGATCTCTGTCTGTCAAATAAATAAATAAAATCTTAAAAAAAAAAGCTAGATTATAGTAGAGAAATGCATCTAATATTAAAGATTTCATTTCATAATTGTCAATTATGTTTTGTAAATGAATAAGAAGAGCGTTCCTTTATCCCTCCTGTGTTTGTTACCACTAAAAATTTCATTTTGTAGAACAACTGCAACAATAGCTATAAGGCAAACTTTTTAAGCCAAGGTGGAGTATCTTTATTGATTTGTTTGTTTTATTTTTAATTGAAGTATAGTTGGCATACAATATTATGTTTGTTTCATGTGTATAATATGGGGACTCGACAATTATAGATATAGTACAAAACGCTCAGTACAGTAAGTATAGTTACCATCTGTCACCATACAGAGTGATTACAGTATTACTGACTATATTCCCTGCGCTATGTTTATCCTCCCTGTGGCCTCTTTATTTTACAACTGAAGTCTGTACCTCTTAATTCCTTTTACCTTTTTCTCTTCTCTTCCTACCCATCTCTCCTCTGGCAACCACCAGTTTGTTCTCTGCATTCATGAATCAATGTCTGTTTTGTTTTCTTTTCTTTTTAGATTCCACATATAAGTGAAACCATAGGGCATTTTTCTATGTCTGACTTACTTCACTTAGCATAATACCCTCCATATCCATCCATGTTGTCACAAATGGCAAGACTTCATAATTTTTATGCCTGAGTATTATTCCATTGTGTAGATGGGTACCTCATATTTTCTTTATCCATTCATTCATCAGTGGACACTTGGGTTGCTTTCATATCTCGGTTATTGTAAATAATGCTGCTATGAACATGGGAGTACATATGTTTTTTTCAAATAAGTGTTTTCTTTTTCTTTGGGTAAATGCCCAGAAGTGGGGTTACTGAACCCTGTGTTATTTCCATTTTTAATTTTTTGAGAGAACTCCATATTGTTTTCCATAGTGGCTACACCAATTTACATTCTTTCCATATATCTGTTGAACATCTTCTGTTTCATGTAGTTCCATTTGTTTGCTTTTGCTTTCATTTCCCTTGCCTGGGGAAAAAGAACCAGAAATATATTTCTAAGGCCAATGTCCAAGAGTTTGCTGCCTATGTTTTCTTTTAGAAATGTTATGGTTTCAGGTCTTACATTTAAGTCTTTAATACATTTTTTTTTAATTTTTTTTTTTTTAATTTATTTGACAGACAGAGATCACAAGTAGGCAGAGAGGCAGGCAGAGAGAGAGGAAGGAAAGCAGGCTCCCTGCTAAGCAGAGAGCCCGATGCAGGGCTCAATCCCAGAACCCTGGGATCATGACCTGAGTCGAAAGCAGAGGCTTTAACCCACTGAACCACCCAGGCGCCCCAAGTCTTTATTACATTTTTAATTTATTTTTCAAGCAGTTCAGTTTCATTCTTTTGCACATAGCTGTTCAGTTTTCCTAATACCATTTATAGAAGAGACTGTTCTTTCTCCATTATATATTCTTGCCCCCTTTGCTATAGATTAATTGACCATATAAACGTGGGTTTATTTCTGAGGTCTCTGTTCTGTTTCATTGATTTATGTGTTTATTTTTGTGAGAGTAACATACTGTTTTGTATAAGATAGCTGTGTAGTATAGTTTGAAATTCAGGATCATGATACCACCAGCTTTGTTCTTTTTCAAGATTGCTTTGGCTATTTGGGGGTCTTTTGTGGTTCCATAGAAATTTTAGGGGTATTTGTTCAGTTATATGAAAAATATTATTGGTATTTTTTTAGGGATTGTATTGAATCTGAAGATTGCTTTGAGTGGCATATACATTTTAACAATATTAATTCTTCTAGTTCTTGAGCATGGTATATCTTTCCTTTTACTGTGTATCTTTATTTTTATTGTAATAATCATTTATTAATGCTTGGAAGTGTATTTTTCTTGTAGGATACATGATGACTTGGTCGGTGGCATCAATTAAATTATCTCACTTTATTGTACTATATTATTTTATTTTATTGTACTATGTTTATAGTGATACTTTAACAAATACATTTTACGAGAATATATGTTTTCACAAATAATTTGTTTAGAGATTTGTTATATATTTTATATTATATAGATATATATATATATATATATATCTTTTATTCTTTTAAAAAAGTAAATCTTTTAAAACAAGATTTTATTTATTTGTCAGAGAGAGTGAGAGCACAAGCAGAGGAAGTTGCAGGCAGAGGGAGAAGCAGGCTCCCTGCTGAGCAAGGAGCCTGATGCCAGGACTTGATCCCAGGACCCTGGGATCTCAGAGCCCTAAGGTCACAACCTGAGCCAAAGGCAGATGCTTAACCAACTGAACCACCCAAGCATCCCAGTTTATACTCTTTAAAAACACCTTCCTGTTCTGTGCTGCGTGCGTCACCATGGCTTTGCCCCATCTTCTGGGGTGTAATCAATGGCATTCAAAATATATTCCCTAATGTGTAAAAAAATGTCCAAGGACAATTTAAAAATAGTTGATGCTATGTAAAGGTAATTCTGCATTGAATGTAGCATGGAATATATGCAGATACCATATTTAGCCTTACATTATGAGAGGTAATATATTAAATTAATGATGAAATTGCCCTGAGAAGTAGAGCAGAATTTCAAACAAAACTGCCTATGAATTCTCTGCAGCCTCCACCCCTCATACCTTTCATCTCCATATTCGGCCCAGTTGTTGAAAATCAGACACAGAGGAGATGTACTATATATGCATTCCTTGGAGAACCTGTGCAGAACCCATTTTCAGTATATGGTTGGCTCTCCTCCTAGCTTCACTAAAGCAACTTGCCCTATCACATCCTTTGCTCAGGTGATTCTCTGTTTCTTCTGTTTGTTGGGTGTGTATTCTGAGAATAAGTACCGAATTCCACAGTGAGGTGTACAAACTTTCAAGAATTTAACCTGAACCTGTACTGTTAAGTTTGAACAGCACTGTGTTGGAACGATGGAGTCCAGAGTTTCTTGCAAGTACTAGCAGCTGCCTATAAAAAGAGACAACTGTTTCAGGCACTGAGAACTCAGGGATTTTTGTGATTGTTATTTGTTTTTATCAGAGAACTATGGCAAGAAGGAAAAAGTGGCAGAAAACATAGAATATAAAGAGAAAACAGAGTATTTACCCTCAGTTCCTCCTTGTAAATCCATTTGCTCTCATAGAATTCTTTTTGTTCAGACTAAATGTTAAAACTATTTACATTTGCATGACTTGTTATTTCTATTCACTTTTATTTCATTAAAAATGCATATATATATATATATATATATCACCATTTTGTGATATGAAGAAGAAACCCCACCTAATAACAAATTGATTTTTCTCTAATTTTCTTCACATGCATGAATACATTTAGATAGATACCATTTTTTAAAAGATTTTATTTATTTATTTATTTATTTGACAGACGCAGATCACAAGTAGGCAGAGAGGCAACCAGAGAGAGAGGAGGAAGCTGGCTCCCTGCTGAGCAGAGAGCCCAATGCGGGGCTTGATCCCAAGACCTGGGGACCCTGGGATCATGATCTGAGCTGGAGGCAGAGGCTTTAACCCACTGAGCCACCCAGGCACCCCTAGATAGATACCATTTTGTATTCTACAGCATTCAGTTTGATTTTGTCAATAGTATTTTTCCATTTATACAGAATTTTCATAATAGTTGTTTTAAGGGATTCACAATATCCCATCAAGTATTTGTTTTTAACTTAACCATTCTTTATTGTTGGATTTGTATTACTTTGATATTGTAAATTCTGATAATTGCTCCCACATTTGCTTCAGATTCTTAATTTCCAATCTTGCAAAATCTAGAAAATGAGTATGAAGCATAGATAAGATGTCAACATATTTTGGTTTATAAAGTATCTAGCAATCTAATTGAGACCTGACTTACTAATTGCATAGAAATTATTTTCAAAATAGTTACACATGTCAAAATTTCGTTAAACAATTTTATTTTTATCAAGGTAAAAAAAATCTTTTTTTTTCAATATGGCCTGACTCTTTTGATATAAGATTTAATTACTAAAATAGAAGTAATAGTTGATATAAATTTAATTTTGTATGTTTCTATCGTAGGTACTGTGTATTAAAGATATGTGTTAATGTACATATATATTTTACATTTAAATACAGACATAGATATTATGTATCAATATATACTAAAGGTGCACACATACAAGTACATATGTCTGTGTCTGTTTTTGTTTTTGTGGGAGAACCATAGTCATTGTTATTTAATGTTACTTTTTATTCAGTTACTTGCTTAACTAAATACATTGGACCCAGTAGGCACTATAACACATATAAAATACATTCAATTAAAAAATCTGTCAAAATAAATATATTTACCCTAAAATTATTTTCTTCATACCGATTTAATCTTTAGGAAATTCTGGTATAATATGGTACATTCCCACATCCTTTCTCCTGCTCAGATTTGACCTCAGTGTATTCGTAGCAATTTGGAAAATGCTTCCTGTATACTCAATTGGGGACAACCATTTTTATTTGTAAGATAAACAGGGATATTAATGGGAAAATAGCTGACATCTCTTTATTGACATTCCTCAGTACAATCAAAGGTAAAGTTCAAATCATCAGCATGATGTTTCCAACCAAGGAAGCACGATTCATGTCACAAAATCTGTGGACAAAATCCTCTCCACAATACTAACAACTGCTTTTCTCAGCAGATCAGTGGAGTTTTTTAAAGTAAAAAGTATGTCACTGTGTTGTCTTATATCAACAAAGATGTGTGCTAAAAGTTTGTGACATATTTGATTAGAAAAAAAAGATATGCTAGATGTTCACTCCAATTTCATTTGCACCCCAAATATTGCTGTGAGCTACAAGCTCTTTTTGCCCCAGAGTCCATAAAAAATGTTCTTATCAATGTTACAATCCAAATGGATTCACATAGGGGGAAGATAAAAAAAAATATATATATATATATATATATATATGGCATTTTGTTAAAAAGTTTCAAGACAAAATATTTCAAAGAAAATACCATACACTATTTATTTAGCTTATCTTTGGCCACAATGTTTTTATAGAGTAAAATAAAGGAATTTAGCAAACAAAATTACAAAAATTTTATTTTGGAAGTGTCACACACAAATTAACACATGCACATATATGTGTATTTATGTATGGTATATGTTACCTTTTTTCTTCTCAAAAGGTAAAATCATTTCCTTCGTAAAATATAAAATGACACGCTCAAACATTTTATTCAGTTCCTTAATTAGGAAAGCAATAAGACCATGACACTTGTTAAAAGGATTATTCAAAGGACAACTATATGTTTTCACTTGTATCTATATCTATATATGCCTGCTATGTATATAGATATCTATAGATACAGATATAGATATGTACTATATAATCAGTCAGGAATGCTGATAATATTTTAATACATCAAAATTGGTTTATACCCTATGGGACAATAAAACGTAATATTTGGGGTCATCTTTTGTGAAGCACAAAATCAATCATGTTTCTATTGGGCAAAATATATTTGCGTTGCAATGGCCAATAATCATTTGCATTACTCTCCATTTTCTACAACTTAATTTACTAAATTCTAGAGTTGTCTAGTCAATAGACACACAGAGATGACCACTCTTGTAGTTTCAGAATTTCTGGAGGGTTTCTTACACAAAGATTGCTACTTCACTGAAAATATCACCTTTTGACTATTTCCAAGTTCTAGAAATTCCTCATTATAACTTCGAATGCAGAAATGACTGACATTAACATCTGCATTATAGGTTTTCTGAGTACCTGAAGAAAAATTCACTGTGAGTTCATACAATGTTCTTCTCTCATGGTATTTCCAATGTCTGTCAGATCAATAGCATATTATATCACAAAAGCACCGGTGTAGTGAAAACTGTGCTACATAATTCAGGAAACTTCCTCTTGAAGCTGAGCTTTTGTAATTTCATGCTGTGGCAAACATTAAGGGAATTGTCTCCTTCATGTAAAAATAATAATAGTAAGACTGTCACTGGGGACTAAGAGAGGAAAAGATACTTCATGTCTTTATAGAAGATGTTATTTTATTGTAAATACAATGCATACATGTAATACATTTATTGTAATTATATTCATTTCTTGAAATTATAAAGAGAACTCTCAGGAAAAAAAGGAACTATGCAATGATTTCATCAGAAATGGTTCAGATTATGAATGTATTCAAGAAAGATGGACATGAACAGTATCTTTAATATGTTCTTCCTTTTTTAAAGTGTATAACATAATTAATGTGGATATTATAAAATGATTAGCACAATAAGTTTAGTTAATATCCATCACCTCATGTAGTTACCATTTTTTTCCTTCTGATGAAAACTTTTAGGATCTGCTCTCTTAACAACTTTCAAATATACAATACAGTATTGTTAATAACAGCTACCATGCTGCACATTACCCAGAGCTTATTTGTATCCTAACTGGAAATTTGTACCTTTTGACCACTTTCAGCAATTTTCTCCACCTTTACCCTCTGCCCATAGCAGCTACCAATGTTTTGTTTCTATGAGTTCATTTTTTTTAAAGATCCCATACAAGTATTTGTCCTTCTCTGTCTGACTTCATTCACTTAGCATAATGCCCTGAACTCCCATCCATGTTGTTGCAAATGCCAGAATTTCTTTCATTTTTATTGCTGAGCAATTTTTCATGGTATATTCTTTACCCATTCGTCTACCAATAGACACAGGTTATTTCCATGTCTTAGCTATTATAAATAGTATATACTTTCTAATGCATAGTTTTAATACAAGAAATATATTTACTAAAATGACTAAATTTTATTACAATGAACGAAATAGGAAATATAAACTTTCCATTTGTGTATTGTCATCTTCTGACTCATTTCATCTCTCCAAAGCCCATTGAGCAAACTAGAAAAGAAAAGAGAGATGTCAAAATCACACACACACACACACACACACACACACACAAAATGAAGAAAAAGAGAAGGAAGCCAGGTAGAATTCTCTCTCCAAATATATATTTATGTGTATGTGAGTACACTTGCACACATGCATATATATAGGTACACATACACAGACCACACACACACATTTAGTCGACAAATGTATATACACCCACATATACACATAAGGACCCAATCTAGGTGAGTAATAGTGGAAAAAAAAAAGATTTTGTTTTCATAAAACTTAATTTTGGTGAGTCAAGAAGCAAACTAACAACTCAACATTTAAATTTAGATACTTACAACTTGGAGGAAAAATTTAAAGATAGTAGCTAAATGATAGCTGTTATTTTAGATAAGGAAATGAGCTAAGCTCTCTGATGAGGTGGTGGTTAAACAAGAATTTAAAGTGAGCAAACAAGTGATAAACATATCTGTAGGAATACTTCCTAAAATACGCCGGGGCAGGATTGTAATTAGATTCTTTCAAGAACAAGAGGAAGCCAATGAGACTAGCAAGAAGCATAGGCTAATGGAAATGTATAAGAGATGAATTAGGAAAAGAAATTTGGGTCCAAATCAGGTAGATTTTTGTAGGCCATAATAAAGATTATAGGATTTATTTTAAAGGCTGTAAGATAATTAAAATATTTCCATCTGGAAGTAAGATCATGTGATTTGCTGTTTTGAAAAAAAAAAAAAATCACTCTGGTTGTTACGTGGAGAATAGATTAGGAGGAAGGAAGTAAAAATGGCAGAAAGGAGACCAGTGAGAGGTTAATGCTACATTCAGGATATGGATGACATTTGCTTGAATTAGGGAATAATGGTATCCACAGTGAAAAGTGGTGAAAATCTGAATATTTGCATGGCATGGAAATGTCAACAGATCTGTTGATGAATCAGATTTTGGGTGCTGAAGAGAACTGACAAAAACAAATGTTTGTGGGATGAGAATGAGGCATTTGAGGCCATGTCAGGTCTGCGATGTCTATGAAGAATCTAAATAGAAATGGTGATTATGAGGGTGCCTGGGTGGCTCAGTGGGTTAAAGCTGCTGCCTTCAGCTCAGGTCATGGTCTCAGGGTCCTGGGATCAAGCCCCACATCAGGCTCTCTGCCCAGTGGGGAGCCTGCTTCCCCTTCTCTCTCTCTGCCTGCCTCTCTGCCTACTTGTGATCTCTCTCTCTCTGTGTCAAATAAATAAATAAAATCTTAAAAAAAAAAAAAAGAAAGAAATGGTGATTATGCAACTAGATACAGCTCACCCATGGAGTTAACCATAAAGCTGGTGGTCATCCGGGGAGTAAGTGGAGATAGAGAAGAGCTCTGATAGAAGAAACGAACCCTTAGTATACATTTAGAAGTTGGGAAAATGTAAAGGATCTGGCTATGGGGCTTGAACAAGTGTAGCTGGGAAGATAAAGGAAAACAAGATAGTCAAGGAGTAGGGGTGAACAATTGAGTCACAGAGAGAGAAATACTTGATTTTGAATTTGGACAAGTTAACAAGAGATGTTTTGCAAAGGGTTGGAGACAAATGCCTGACAGTAGGAGGTTTAAGTAGGAATGTACAAAGGAAAGTGAGTTCAGTTTCTGCTACTTAGAAGCAAATGCTTCTTAAAACTGAATGGTGCTAGAGAATATACCAGCAGTAAGAGAGAGACTAAAAGTACAGAGATTTTAGAAGTTTTAGTGCAGTTTTAGATTTTTTTAGTCCGGCCTTGCCTAGAGTGCAAGAAGCCATTTTTGTTCAACTATAAGTATTCTAAATATTTATTTTTAAGTTTATATTTGCAGTTTTAACTACCAAAGATACCTCACTCTGGCTTAGTTAAAGCCCAATTTGAATATCTCCACCTTTTCCTTCTGAGGTTTCAAGGAGCAGCTTTTATTCCAAACCATGTCAGGTTAGTTTGTAAACTGAAACAAAAGATGATGTAAAGCTATCCAGCAAATTGATTGAGTTCTGTTATGTCTATTTAACATATTATTCCTGATATCTATAAGTCATTGTCCTCTGTAGGGAACCGCCAATTTTTATTCTTTTTTCTTGGGTTTATTTTAATTTTCAGAAAAAGAGTTCACTTTCTTTAATTTCAAAGGCATTTTCCTCTGTTCTCCCCCTGCTGCCATGTTCTTTTAACCAGAATCTAGGTACTGAAACTAAATGTATGGGATTTTTTTAATTTATTAGTTCTATTTAGATTCTACATATACTGATAATCTGCAAAGATGTAACTCTACCCAGGATTAACAATATACATTGTTATAGAGAGTAGCATCCTTTTTGGTTATCTAAAAGTTCACAAAATCAAAAATAAAAATTGGTATGACCTTGACAAGATCTTAGTCATATTGCATTTTTTTTTAATGAAAAATGACATGAAATCAACACTTCTAGGATAACCCAAACTGCTAACAGTTGAAAATCTTGCTCTAATTGTGGAAATAACAGAAGAAACGACAATGAGGAATAAAAACTATTTGATTGGTTATGATTGAATTTCTGAAGGTCATCCTCTGCAGAAATTTCCTTACTTCTATTCATCAAAACTTATTTTTTTAGTGTTAATTCTGAAAATCAAAGCAACATTTCCACAAAAATGTAGGCTTTTTTTCCAAATAAGATTGTACAACAAAGAATATTAATGTTTGATTTGTAAAGGCATTTTCTCTTGACTTTCCATCATATTCTAATTGCTTAGTGGGACAGATGTTCCTAAAGCACAAATCTTTGTTCAGTAATTTTAGTGACTCCAGACCGCATGTTGTGTCAGTAGTTAGAGAGCCAGAGAGAGACAAGGTTAATGTACAGTTCTTTCTTTCTTTTTTTTTTTTTTTTAAAGATTTTATTTATTTATTTGACAGAGAGAAATCACAAGTAGGCAGAGAGGCAGGCAGAGAGAGAGGAGGAAGCAGGCTCCCTGTTGAGCAGAAAGCCCGATGTGGGGCTTGAACCCAGGACCTGGGATCATGACCTGAGCCGAAGGCAGCGGCCCAACCCACTGAGCCACCCAGGCGCCCCAATATACAGTTCTTTCTTGATCAAAAGGCTATGTGGACTGAATAAGAGAAGATGAGAAACTATGGAAGAGGAAAGATGTCCTATGACTTCTTTTTCTCCACCTTGTGTTCCTTACATTGTGTCTCTCAGGATACAAACAATATGCAAACCTGAAATTCTTGTCTCGTATATCTGCTTGCAAAAGAGGGTTTTAATTCCACCTGGTTATATTTTTTGGATTATATTTAGTTCACTATTATCTGTGTTGTAATTAATATTGGTGGTTTCATTGTTTCTTTATAAAGTAAAAATGATTAGCAGGAAGATTAGAGACAGACTTATTGAACATATCTTTTTCACTTTCCCTGAATAATTATAATTTTTAAGACTTTATTTCTTAGAGAGATTTTAGGTTTACTACAAAATTGAAAGTAATGTAGAGTTTTCCCATATAACCCTGTCCCCACCCATGCATAGCTTTTCCTGTTATCAGCATCACTCACCAGAATGGTACATTTTTTACCAAGGATGAACCTACATGGATACATCACAATCACCTAAGTCTGTAGTCTACATTAATGTTTACTCTTGGTGCTCTCTATTCTATGGACTTGAACAAAAAAAGGTATAATGGCATATCCATTATTATAATATCATATGAAATATTTCCACTGCCCTAAAATTCCTGTTCTCTGCGTGTTCATGTATCCCCATTTCATTTTTAGAAACACTGATCCTTTCACTGTCTCCATAGTTTTGACTTTTCATGTAGTTGGAATTATACATTATGTAGCCTTCTCAGATTGGCTTCTTCTACTTAGTAATATTCACTTAAGTTTCTTTCATGTCTTTTCATGGCTTGATAGCTAATTTCTTTCTAGCTCTGAACAATGTTCCATTGTCTGGATGTACATTTATCTATTCACTCACTAAGGACATCATGGTTACTTTCAAGTTTTCTCAATTAGGATAAAGTGGCTATAAACATCTGTATGCAGCTTTTGTGTGAATATAAGATTTCCTCTTCTTTGAGTAAATACCAAAGAGTATGATTGCTGGGTCATATAGCAAGAGTTAAATTTTATAAGAAACCACCAAACTTTTTTCCAGAGTGGCCGTTCCATTTTGCATTCTCCCCAGCAATGTATGAGAGTTCCTATTGCTCCACATCCCCACCAGCATTTGCTGTTGTCAGTCTTCTGGGTCTTGGACATTCTAACAGGTATGAGTTGTATCTCATTGTTTTTTTAATTCATATTTCCCTAATGACCTATGATGTGGAGTATCTTTTCAATGTTTATTTGTCATCTGCATTCTCTTCTTTGGTGAGGTGTATATTAAAGTCTTTGGCCCATTTTTTATTTTATTTTATTTTTAAGATTTTATTTATTTATTTGACAGAGAGATCACAAGTAAGCAGAGAGGAAGGCTCAAAGAGGGGAAAGCAGGCTCCCTGCTGAGCAGAGAGCCTGATGCGGGGCTTGATCCCAGGACCCTGAGATCATGACCAGAGCTGAAGGCAGAGGCCTTAACCCACTGAGCCACCCAGGGGCCCCTGGCCCATTTTTTAATTGGGCTGTTTATTTTCTTATTGTTGAACTTTAAGAATACTTTGTATATTTTGGATAATACTCCTTTCTCAGATGTGTTATTTGCAAATATTTCCTCCCAGTCTTTGGCTCGTTTCCTAATTCTCTTACCATTGTCATTGATAGAACAGAGGTTTTAAATTTTAATGAAATGTACTTTTCAGTTATTTCTTTCATGGATCATGTCTTTGGTGTTGTAACCAAAAAGGTGGCACCATACCCAAAGTCATTTAGGCTTTCTATAATGTATTTTGAGTTAATTTTTGTGAAAGGTTTAAGTTCTGTGTCTAGATTAACCTTTTTGCATGTGGATGTCCTGTTGTTCCAGCAATATTTCTTGAAGGGACTATCTTTGCTCCATTGTGTTGCTTTTGTTCCTTTGTCAAAAATCTGTTGATAGGTTTATGGGTTCCATTTCTACTTTCTATCTTATGTTCTGTTCATCTGTTTGTTTATTCTCTCACCAATACCACCCTGACTTGATTACTGTGGTGAAATTAAATACAATTTTTCATACCTATTTGAAAGTCCAGAAACACTCTTTAAAAAGTGCCCCAGTAGTCAGTTGCAGGTAAATTTCATTATTTATTTGTTTATTTATTTTCAATTTAATATGCAAGCTTCATTATCAACAATTATATCTTAAGAGCATCTACTGGAATACTACCCATTTTACAAACTTAAGAACATACTACTAAATAAAAATATAAACATTTTTTCTGATGATAGTATGTCTTTGGTCCAGAATACATTAAAAAATTGATCATAGTGTAATATGCTTTAACACTGGAAATAAGGTACTCAAGTTTACCTGCTATATGTTTCCATACTTAGTTGTTATTGTCTGAATGTTTAGATCATTTGAAAACATTTCTTAATTTACATACTAAATTTTCAAACACTGAGTTTATGTGCTTGTAAGATTCATTTCTTTTGGTGTGAAAGCATATCATATATTTATTTTTATTGTCTTTAAATTGCTGAGATAATTTAAATCCTAGGACTTTTCTAAGAGCAAAAAATCTATCCGATGTTAAGTTTTCAAATGCATAGTAATTATTTTTACACTTCTTACACACTTTTCCAAATCTTTACCCAACATAACCTATAACAGCTCCGAGGGAACAAATTTTACCAATGAAAGATACAAAATTAAGATATTTTTGAATATCTAACAATTACGTTTTTATTTAAAACAACTAAATAATGGTGGATAAAATGTTTTGAGATTCCCTTTGAATTATGACCCATTTAAAAATGTTTAATTGTTGATAATGTGTTGTATGGGACATATGTAGATAATATTTTGAAATGTCATTTAATGAGAATGTACCAATTATTTAATATGAAAATTTTTGTCATTTGTAGGATGCCTTAATTGTAGTTTGTTTTTAGTACTTGGATTAATGTTATTCTATAACTCTTCATCTTTCCAAGACATAAGATAATCTTTGAAGATGAAGCAACAATAGTTTCAGAATGATCACCTAGAATCCATAATACTGTATTTATAGAACTCCTTCATTAAACCAAAAGACCTAGTTTTTAATATTTCATTTCTTCCCTTCCTTCTTTCTTTCCTCCCTTCCTTCCTTTCTCTTTCTCTTTTTCTCTCCTCCTTTTTCCCCCACCTTTCTTCCTTCCTTTTATGTTTTGCTTTATGCTTATTATTTAGTGTTATCAACCAGTAGCTATGATTACTTTGCTATTAAAATGTTTCTAATGAAATTTTGAGGATGAATTTAATTATAATTAAAATGAAGTTAAGTTTTAATTTATTTTGGAAAATAATTTAATTCAAGATATTTTAGATACCAGATTCATTATTTTATTCATTTAGGGAGAAAAATATTCAGTATCTACTATGCATACCATAAAATGTGCTTTAAAAAAAACAAATAAATGAAATCTAGATTTAGGGTAGACATTTGCAAAGCCATTCATTGTACCATGTTTGTTTAAGTCATGGGTTAATTAATAAAATTTTAGAGATTGCTTTATAAAGCTAATTTATAAAAGATGATATTGGTCATTTGAAAATCTCAAAATCATTAGATTGTTTCATTCACAGCTTGAATGATTAGCTAAAATGTAGACTGAGGAATAAGGATTAAAGAGAACTTGTTTTAATCAAAGTTGGGGGGAGAATACCTTAAATGTATCAAATATACAAATTTTATTTATATAAATAAAACTGTTATCTAAGATTTGTCATTTGTAACCACTTCTTAAACTAAAGTATTCATTCTTTACTTACTGAGATTAACATGTTAAGCTAATCATCCTATTTATATTTGTCCATTTAGTAGAAATCTTAATATTCAAAGAATACTCTGTGCTGAAACTAATATAAATATTCCAAAGCTTGAAGTTTGGACACATTGTTTTATACACATTGATTCACAGTTGAGGTCACAACAAAACCTCTGTTTATAAGACTTAGTTATACTCTCCCTCATTAAGATGAGATCATTTCGTCAAGTGATAGTATGAGTAGCAAAAAAAATGTGTTTAAATATGCATCATTTACAGAAAGTACTACGACCTGAGATGCAATTTTTCTTTCATTTTACCCATTTAACTTTGTGTATGAATAAATGAGAAAAAGGTTTTACCTTAATCAGAATTCTATTATTTATAATATACTTCAAGAATATTATGAAATATAAAAATATTAATAAAAATACACATAATATTAGAAGCATGATTAATATGAAAATTCACAACTCTTAGTGCATTTACTTTAACTACATAATCATTAGTCTTTGAGCAGGAATTCTAGAGATCATATAAAAGATATCATTCATGTTCTCACTTTCATTACTTGCATAATGAGATGAACCCAAAACTATATTAAAGATTAAAAAAAAAGTTTTATATGCTCCATCTTCATGTTGCTTACTATGATTATTAATCTTGTTAGGAACACTTATTCTAACTAACATAACATAATAAAAAAAATCAGTCAAATAAAAACAAGAAAGTAAACTAAAAACAAAAAAGAAATAATCTTTTGTAAAGACACTAAAAAGTGTTGGAATTTTTATTTTTAATTTTTTAAAATTTTTAATTTTTTAAAGATTTTATTTATTTATTTGACAGACAGAGAGATCACAAGTCAGCAGAGATGCAGGGGGAAGCAGGCTCCCTGCTGAGCAGAGAGCCAGTTGCAAGGCTGGATCCCAGGACCCTGAGATCATGACCAGAGCCAGAGGCAGAGGCTTAATCCATTGATCCACCCAGGTGCTCCAGTGTTGGAATTTTTAAAGTAGTAACTCAAATATGTTCAAATATTTATCATAGAAAGATATACTTTGTTTCTATTTTTGTTTTTTATTTTGGTTTCATTCATGTAGTCATTCATTTATTCAAGCACGTTCATTGATTATGAAGGAATTTTTAAAGACTTATACCTTCCAATTTTCAGATTTAATTGAGAATAATTGTAAAAATGAGAAGTAACAATCTAAGGCTTATAAGGACAGGTTTTGACCTGAGCAATCTATCATGCACCTTAGAAGGTAAAAAAACAAACAAATACTAAAAAATAGGAAGATTAAAGAAGTTCTCATTGAAAAAGTATCACACAGCTTAAACTCAGAATTTTGGGTAAAATTTAATTAAGTAATGAGAAGAGAGAAGTTATGGTTACTCCAGAATATATAGTTATGGGAGGAAAATAGCATGAAAAACATTTTAAATTGATTGGTTTGGATATCATGTTTTCATGTTTTTAGAGATAAGGTGGAGGTTTTCTAGGAGTTGGGAGGCAGACATATTTTTTAAAAAGTATGCACCCCTCAGTGAGGGAAAACATACTCTTTGGTAAGGGTCCTGGCAAAAAGACTATAGTACAAGTTCCAGGAATATTTGGAGGAAAACTTGAAAAGAATTGGTAATTGTTCAGATAAAGGAAATTAGGTATTTTAAAAATCTGGAATGTGCATGACTGATGAAAGAAATTTGGAAGGAGTACTGGTTTGTATCCAGAGCTATTGGATACAAAATATTTGCTCTAATTGGTAAAATAGTTAGAAGGATTGATCTCAAGAGGAAATATAATTCTTTGTTTTTAAAGATTTTATTTATTTGACACAGAGAGATCACAAGTAGACAGAGAGGCAGGCAGAGAGAGAGGGAAGCAGGCTCCCTACTGAGCAGAGAGCCTGATGTGGGGTTCAATCCCAGGACCCTGAGACCATGACCTGAACTGAAGGCAGAGGCTCAACCCACTGAGTCACCCAGACGCCCCCAAGAGGAAATATAATTCTTAAAAATATTTTATGTGCACATGATTTCTTTAAAGTGTCAATGACTGCCAAATAATCACTTTAGAGTTAGGCTACCTACTGGAAATTAAAAATTTGGGAATAAAGCACAATAAAATGCCAAGCATCTAACAGTAATTTATAATTTTTAAAAATAAAGACTTTATCATATCTTATAATCCTTTCAAGTCTTATGGTTCAAAGTTACTAAGTGGTGAATATGTTAAGATTGATTTGATACCTCTTTTATTTATGTTTATTAACAGAGTTCTCCAGTACTGAATAGATACCTGATTTACTAATATTAGACTGGACCCCTCTGGTCACAATACTTTCTTCAATGGTAGATCCGTGATTTGTCTGGGAACAAAACAGAAAAAGGAGAAGGCTTGGATGAAAGACAGGCTTCTAAGAGATTGCTCGTTGTTGGAAGCATTTGGTTCAAGAGTTGATACCTTATCTTGTGTTACTGGAATATGTTTGAGTCTAATTTCTATCATGGCACTGAGAAGTGTTCTGACTGGTCAACTAAGCTAGAAGAGAGCCTTCCATTTAATACAAACAGCTGATTCAATTGTATGTATTAACTGTTTTTCTTTCTTAGACCTGTTAATGGATCAAAATGTTTCTGCAAACCTCTGAAGTCAACACTTTCAAGTTATTTTCACAATTTTCAAAAGCAGTTTTTAATTACTTCTTATTCCTCATTAATTACTTGACCATTAGATATCTCAAAAGTTTCTTCCAGGTGTAAAGTAAATAAGCCCTAGAGATATAACGTGCAACATGGTGACCATTAAAAAAAAAAAAAGCCAGTTTCTTCTGATCTTAATAATCTGGCATTAAGAATTCAGATCATTATTTTTCCATCTGTCTTATCAGAGCACCTCTGACCTGACTTTTAAAATAAAAGGATGCCATGCAAATTTATATTAGACTTAGCTACTTTCCTATTCATACAGAGTCCCTGGAAATAATTCCTGCATTTTCTTTTGTGGTTTCTTAATGTGAATAAAGTATTATTTCTTTTGAATTTTAAAAATAACATCAAACTAAACAGAACCATGATTAAAATTGGAGTTAAGCAATCTTTCTAGATACTTTGTTTTGACACAGCACTAACAATGAGCTGAAAATAATGTTAAATCATTTGCAGAAGTCTGTAAAGTTTGAACATCCCAGTGACCTGTTCATACTACTCATTAACAAAAAACAGAGAGATCACCTCTCCCCTGCCAAAAACAAAATCATGCAGCTAAGTGCTCATTAAAACAGAAACAGAAATAAACAGCAAGATATATTCTTCAAAGGGAATTGTATTGTTTTCTCACCCAATACTAGTCTAAAACACAGTTTTAATTCTCTGCCTGGTCTTTCCCAGAAGGCTCCCCGGTCATTTAATTAAAATGATTCTGAACTAGAGGACAGAAATGTGCTTGAAGTTCTCAACTCTAGCACGGAAACACCATGGGACTTAACTTACACTTTCATTTTCTTCTATGTCCAATTTTAAAGTGTTCAGTGATCTGATTATGAAAAAGTAAATAAATCTAAAATGCTGTTTTCAGTTCACTCCTGAATAAACATCCTCTTCCCAAATATATTTGTTTTCGCTGTGCACTTTAGTCTATGTAGGCATTCAGTCTTCCTCTCTTTTCTTAAATCTGTAAATCTCTACTCTTTAGGAAGTTAATAAAGCTGGGCTGGAAATATGCATTATGACAAAATAAAGATGCATTGAGTTATTACTTCTATAAACACATATGATTAAATACTACAAAACTATGGTTTATTAGAAACATGGTGACATTGTACAATGCTATTTGTAATATCTCATTAACTTCCATAATTTTCTGCTGATTTTGAATGTTAATATGAGATAATAGAATAATTGAATTATCAAATCAGATTCACACAAAACAGGGGTTTCACGTAGTGTACAACACTACTAATAATTTCAGGATACAAGTCTTCATGAATAATCTTAGGAAGTCAACACATGATTAAGCATTGCTTAAGAAAAATTTAGCATCCCATTTGAAGGGTAACATACACCAAATTTCAAAGACAGTGCTCCTACTCACTTATTTGAGAGAGACAGAGACAGAGATAGGGACAAGCGCGTGGGAGGAGAGGGAGAAGCAGGTTCCCTGCAGAGCAGGGAGCCCTACATAGAGCTGATTTCCAGGACCCTGGGATCATGAGCTGAGCTGAAGCCAGATGCTGAACTGACTGAGCCACCCAGGCACCCCATATCATTCTCAGTCTCTGACAGGCTTGTCATGTTTGCCAACTTGTTAGTATTTAAAAAAAAAAACAAAAAAAAACAGGACGCCTGGGTGGCTCAGTGGGTTAAGCCTCTGCCTTCAGCTCAGGTCATGATCCCAGGGTCCTGGGATTGAGCCTTGCATCAGGCTCTCTGCTCAGCAGGGAGCCTGCTTCCTCCTCTCTCTCTGCCTGCCTCTCTGCCTATTTGTAATCTCTGTCTGTCAAATAAATAAATAAAATCTTAAAAAACAAAACAGTTTATGGCTTCATTGACAAAGCTCTCTTGTCCCCCACCACTGTGTGATTATTTTCTGTATTTTTAATTTCTTCTTACATACTTATTGTTAACGTTCTTACATTTTCTTGAATTTACTCTTCCAACCTTTAATCACTTTCTTAGAAATTTCTTACTAATATCAAGTTTTAGCCTTTCTCAGCTTCTAATTTAGACATTTAAGTTAAAAGTCATCTTCCAGTTATTGTTTTATACTGTAGGTTTTGCTACTCATCATGTAATATTTTATTTCATGTCTAAATATTTTTTAAGAAAACCATTTTAACCCACAATTCACATATATCATACAATATTTTCTTCTGGTTACCTTTTCTCTCATCTATTACTGCTAGACCTCATTTATAGTCCAGTTTCACATTTGCACCCACACAGCTGAGCAGATAGTATAGAGTGTCCCCATATACATGCACGCCTCTCAAAGTCTCCTGTTAGTAACATCTTACATTATTATGGTTTATGTGCTTCAATTAATGAACCAATGTTAATAGATGATTATTAACTAAAATTCCTGACACTATATGTCCTGGTTGATTCATATGCCCTTAGTTTTCACCTGATGTTATTTTTCTGTTCCATGATCCCATCCAAGAGACCAGGAAACATGTAATTGCCTTACCTTCTGAGGCCTCTCTTGGCTGTGACAGTTGCATAGATCTTCCTCGTTTCTGATGACCTTTACAGTTTTGAAGAATACTGATCTGGCGTTTTGTACAGTGCCCCTCAATTGGATTATTTAGTTTTTTGTGATTATGCTGGGTTATGTTTTGGTGGGGGAAGGAAAACACCAGAGAAAAATCGCTGTTTTTCTCACATCATTTCAAATGTCAGTCTGTCACCATGAGTTATTATGAATTGACTTTAATTTTGTCACCTGGGTGAGATAATATATATCAGGTTTCTCCAAAGGAAATTAACCCTTCTTTTTCACCTTCCATGCTGTAATTTTTTGGGTGGAATCACAGTGCAGCCCACACAACAATGAGGTGTTCTGATCTAACTCCTTGAGAGAAAGCATCCAGAAAGATATAAATCATTCTGGAGTTCTTCTGCCTGGGGCACTTGGCCTTTCTTCCACATTATTTATTTATTTATATCAGTACAGATATTTGTTTTATACCATGGTTAGCAATATGATACTACCTATGTTCTTGTTTGAATTATCCTAGCTTTGGCTGTTAGGAACCCTTTCAGTTGGCTATTCTGTCCCTTTGACTCACTCCCATACTGTCAATCTTTTTTGTTTGTTTCTTTCTGTTTTCAGCATTTACTTTCTGATGATCCATGATCTCCTTTTGTATTTTTTTCTTCAGACCTAGAATCATCCATTGTTCCCAGGGGACCCTGATTGCTTTCATGGAAAATGGTATGACAAACTAAGATCTGGTCTCCAGTTCTGCTCCTTCTACTTGGGTGCCAATGTTCTTAGACTTTTTAGCTGATAGAGCAAGAAGATATATATATGTATATATGGCAACCCATGCTTACTCACATGAGTATGAATTTCTGTACTTTTCTATGCCCTATTTCTTTTTATAACAATCTGTTTATATTAAGCTAAATATATATTCATCTTGACATTTCCAGTTACAGTCTATTAAGATGTGGTTCACTGTAGGCTATTCCTGTTATCATATTCCCACTACTTCAGGGAGAAATCTGGCTCCCATTATCTGTGGTTTATTTACTTAATTGTTCTGGTATGCAAGTATGGCAATAGAAAAATTATTAATCCATACTCTTTGATAGGAATTCTATTAATTCCTGTACTGTATTAGAGTACTGTATTAGAATACAGTACTTATGCAGTTCCTTTTACCTTTAGACTTACCGACTTCATTAATTACCAAAGCTACTTTAGGTCAGCACCTTTCCCCACAGCCCTTTGATGAGGTTGCTTCATACATGTATAACAGTTAGATTTTCTTATCACAGTCTGCATTCTTTTCCAAGATCCCAACTTCCTAAGTGATTTTTAATTTGCATAGGTTAAGGTTTACTCTTTGTGTTGCGAAGTTCAGTGGCTTTTAAAAAAATATATATAACTTCATGTATTTACCATTACAGCAGAATAGTGTCACCACTAAAAAAAAATCTCCTGTGCTTCATCTATTCAGCTCTCTCCTCCTCTCCTGAAAGCCCGGTGGCCACTGATCTTTTTACTTCCCCATAGTTTTGTCTTTTACACAGTGTCATATGATTGGAATCAGAGGGTATGTAGCCTTTTCATATTGAACTTCTTTTCTTTACCAATATGCATTTAAATTTCCTCTCTTTTGGTGGTATGATGGCCCATTTCTTTTTATTGTGAAATAATATTCTATTGTGTGGATGTAACACAAATTTTCATCCATTCATATAGAGAAGGGCATTTGGTTGCTTCTAGTTTGGGGCAATTATGAATAATGCTCCTTGTAAACATCCATGGAAAATTTTTGAGCGAATATAAATTTCAACTGAATTGGCAAATATTTAGGAGTGTGATTACTGGGTTGTGTAGTAAGACTACTTTTAGCTGTCTAAGAAACTGCAAACTGTTTCAAAGTGTCTGCACTAACAGGCATTCTCACCAGCAATGATGGAGAGTTCCAGGTCCTTTGGGTAAACACCAAGAAGAATGATTGCCGTCATTTAAAAAAATAGTTTAGCCTCTCTAACTGGTGGTTAGTGGCATCTCACTGTTGTTTTATTTTGTAGTTCCCTAATGACAAATGTGGAGCATATTTTCATATGCTTATTTGCCATCTGTAGTCTTCCTTGGTGAGATATGTTTCCGGTCCTTTTCCCATTTTTAAAATCAGTTGTTTGTTTTCTTAATGTAATGATTCAAGAATTCATTTTATATTTTAGATACAAATCAGAAGCCATTTAAATATTTTCTTATTTTGATTCAATACAAAAATCTATGTTTATATTTGAAAATACTTAACCACATGTTTGGTTCATGGTTAATGAACATTAGTAATGAACAGATAATAGAGAAGAGTAGAACAGTAGAAAGTCACTTAATTTAGGTTTGGGTACGTATTGCAATGATACTTGGATATAAGTGAGTTATATTCTCATGTTTTTCATAATCTGCAAAAAAATATGAAGCTTCAATAATAGCGAACATAACACCAATGAATAATAAAGAACTTCTGTATTTTTACTTTCTTTTCCCATTCAAAAGCTAGTTAGTTTAAAGTCTATGTTGGAAATTTGCTCATCACCTTTTCAAGGAGTATAAAATGCTAGCCTCAAAGTAACAATTTTTCTTATCTAAACTCATTATCTTTCCAGTTCATACCTAAACTGGGCCTGGAGAGACGATAAAGGATTCATATCCAATAGCAAATTTCTCATGTAATGCCAGAAATCTTCATAGATACTAAAAGATAGCATAAAGCGACTGAAGAAGCATTGGAAAAATTATAGTTTGTTTTTATTTCACCTTTTATCAGATTGCATGTAAAGATAGAATTTGAAAATGATCGATAGTTTACTCTTATACAGGATATAAATGAACTTCTTAAGTAAAGTAGGAGGATTTAATTGTTATTATTTTCTCATAACCTAACTCTTGTTTCTCTCAAAAGAAGAATGATTTATGGAAAATACTCTAATGTTCAGTTATTTCCAGTTTTATAAATGTAAAATTTTTGTTGTCTCCATTATATACTTTTTTACATATATAAAAGACATTGAAGTTCCGATTGCATACCTATTTTACAATAATGGCTATGATTAGTGGTAATTATAATGCAAATAACTAGAGTTGTGTTTATAAATATGATTAAACATTACACTTTTTGAACTAAATATAGACAGGTGTTAAATTTTATATATTTTTAAAAAATCATTGATTATGTCTGTGAAAGTAAGATCACTTAATATTTTTATGTAAGAAAAATTATGTCAAAGGTCTTTACTTAATGCATTGTTAATATTTATCATTTTTAGTGGAGTTCCACTTTGTATTTTAATTAATCTACTTGCAATATTAAGTGTCTGTGTGTGTGTGTGTGTATGTGTGACTATTTGTAGAAATCAGATGTTGTCTTTTCAACTGATACTGTATAGAGATTGGTCACTTAAGTCAATATGAGTCCCATAGATTTTAGAAGCATATAAACATATCTATTATTTCTAAAATTTTATTTTTATAGGATGAAGAAAAATAAAGATAGAATTCTTATTTGTGTTCTTGCTAAATTCAAGCAAGAAATTTATGAATGTTTAGTCCCACTTATTTTCCAAAAGCATGGTGTTTTTCATAAGTGCCCTAATGCAGATGGAAAGGTTCTGAAGGGTTTTTTAAAAAAGATATATGTTTTTTAAAGTAGGGCATATTTGTTAGAGCACTGTAGATGAAGCCATGTTCTACAACTAAAAAGTAGAAAAATATATCTGCATATTGAATCCTTTCTTTTACCTCAGTCTAGTTCATTCAAAAATGCATTAAGAAAAATAAAAACTTTGAAGGTCAGAGTAATATTTAAAACATAAGTATTCTTTGATACTTATTACATTTTTAAAAATTTCAGTATTTGTTTCCATTTAAAGTGAATATAAATATATCATAGTATGCTGTGATGAGAGTCACAAATATTATCTCAAAATATTACAAATATATATAGCTATACACTAAGATTGTGATAATTGGGAATGTGCTTAGATTGGATTTTCTTTAAATAAAAGAAACCTAGGGACACATAGGTGGTGCAGTCGGTTAGGTGTCGAACTCTTGGTTTTGGCTTAGGTTGTGATGTCAGGGTCATGAGATGGATCCCCGTCTGTGGGGATCTGTGCTCAACATGAAGTCTGCATAAGAGTCTCCCTCCCTCTTCCTCTGTCCCACCTGTTCATGCCGTCTCTCTCTCTCTCTCTCTCTCTCTCTCAAATAAATAAATAAATAAAACCTAGATACATTTTTGTAAGATAAATAGAACTATTTTTTACTTATATTTGCTCTTTGAACTTGTGTCTTAAATAAAGGCAGCAAATACAAAAATGTGTTTGGGTCATTTAGGAAACTTTTGGGTAGAACTAAGAGAAAAATACACTTAAATTACTTTTTTTTTTTAAATAAAATGTGAGGAGGGGTGCCTGGGTGGCTCAGTGGGTTAAAGCCTCTGTTTTCAGCTCAGGTCATGATCCCAGAGTCCTGGGATCAAGCCCCCACATCGGGCTCTCTGCTCAGCAGGGAGCTTGCTTCCCCTCCTCTCTCTCTCTTCCTGCCTGCCTCTCTGTCTACTTGTGATCTCTGTCTGTCAAATAAATAAATAAAATCTTTAAAAAAAATAGAATTTGAGGAAAAACTTACATGAGAGAAAATGTCAAAGTAGGTGGATGATCTTCAAGTTCACTTTGCTCAGCATACCAGCTCTGATTCTTTCTGAATCTGTCTTTTCATTGCTGGTAGTTGTCCTGCTAGCTCTTCCCATATCTGCAGGATGTTTTCTTACTGATATCTGTGGAAATATTATTTTCCTACTCTTTGAAGAAAAAAAAATACCTTTCACATTATTGGATATATTTAGGTCCAGTGCCCACTTTGGACATTGTATTGTAGAAATGCTGTAAATCCGTGGCTGAGTTTAACCTGTTAGTGGAAAACTGCATGAAGAGGGCTGGGGGGTTTAATTGACTTAGGCCATGCAGGGCATACTCTAAGTGTAGACACTAAAGTAGATCTTATCAAAATCTCCTACCCACCAGTTTGGCAGGGAAAAAAAAAAACAGATGCTAGATAGGTATTCAGAAATGTATACCAAATAACAAATAACTTTTTCCTCCTTTTTAAATAATTACTTACTGTCTTCTCAAATCGTAGCTATATTAATTTGGTCCTCAAACACCAAGGCCAAAGGAAAATAAATGTTTAACATGGGAAAATAAATAAAAGTTTACTGGGGGGTACAGGGAGGTCATGAAGGATAAATAGCATGGAACCAGAGAAGACTGAGAAAGTCTTCCAGACTGTAAATACAGGTCTGTCGCTTGTGAAAGAAACAGGAAAGAAAGGAAAAAGGATTGGGTTAGGAGACTCCATCAGATTCTCTGCTGTTCAGCCTTGTCAACTCTTCCACTGTAGAAGATAAAGGCCTCTTTCTTATGAAGTTTTAGAATATAAGCGAAGTTCAGTGGGGTGAGGCCTAGAGCCAATGACCAAGAAAGAATTCTTGAGACATCTTTGATGCAACATGGTGGTTTAGTAAAGCACAGGGACAGGGCCCATGGGCAGAAAGAACTGCTGCCCCGGGTTGTGAGGTGTGGCTGGTTATATACTATGGGGTTAGGGGAGGTAAGGAAAAAGGGAGGTTTCAAAAGAACTTTCATATGCTAAAGAGGACCTACAAGATACCGGATACCAGAGGGCTTGCCACTGTCAAAGGTTTTCCCTCTAGCAAGGTATTAACATTAAGATAGCTCAGAGATTCCTGGAAGAATGTCACACATGTTCCACCCAGGAGTGGGGGGTAGGAGAATGTTGCAGGGTGTCAGCTTCTGTTTTGTCCTCACCTTGCCTTCTTCCCTCATCATCTGTTTAGAACCTAAGAGGCCTTTTGGCTCTTGTGCTCTGCATTTAACAACTTGTTAATGGCTCTCAGTTTTTCTTTATCTCTCTCTGGAATTTACATATACTTACTTGTAACTGGCCAATGATGCTGTTCTTGTAGGGATTATTCACTCCATATCTTCAAATGCTGCAACCATTGTAAGGGCAAGGACATTCCACCTAACAGGAAGGAGACCTTTAGTAATGAAGCTCCTAGCTTATGTCAAGAAGCATCCATACCCCGCACACTGGTTACCCATCAAGCAGTGATTGAACCAGTTATAAAACTTCATCTCACCCCATTTTCTTGGATTGCTCCTGGCATAACTTGTGCCTTGTTTAGGTTTTCCATGAAGCTCACTGTAAAACTGGATTGGATATTTAAGAAAATTATTGGAGCAAATGACTATAAATGATAATGAAGAGGGAGTCAGAAAAGTAGGAGGAACCTTCAGACTATAGTGTATGTATGTATGTGTGTGTATACACACACACACACACACACACACACACACACACACATTGACTTTTAAAAAATCTCCAAATTATATACATGTTTGGTTACTTCTTCTCCCCAAATATGCTTAAAATCATATCAAAATGCAACTCATATAAATCTGGTCACCTGGTGTTTCAGTGTATTGTTTTGTTGTTTTCCTCCTGTCTAGGATATAGCTGATTTTTTACTTAGAGTCTTCATGACAGTTCAAATGGGAAATGCCTTTTGGGTCATAGTTCAGCTGAATTGTACTTCTGAGTGTTTTGGTTCCAGTTTTTCCTTATAGAAACCATGACATTTGTAACTGGTCTTCTTTCCTTTATCATTACTTGGGCTATAAGTTTAAATCCAATTTTGTGAGGTAAATGAAGTTTATTTGACATAATTTTTTTGTTGTTTTTATGCTAACACTTTGCCTTTTACTCTGACCAGAAATCTTAGCTAAGGAGTGCACAATTGCTGTTTAAACCATTGTATCAAATCAGAGAGGATTAAAAAAAAAAAAAAACTATGTCTTAATTGCCCCCCCTGCAATGAGCAGCATATCCTAGAATTAACAAGTCAGAGACACTTCATTAGGAAATTCTCCAGGTTTACTGAGGTATGACTGATAAAAATTATCTATACTTAGATTGGGCAACAGGATGTTTTTAAGGTGTACAACATGATGATTGTACATGTATACATATATATTATAAAATGATTCCCAAATCAAGTTAATTATCTCTTCCATCATATCATAGTTACCTTTTTTGTGTATGAAGAGAACACTTAAGATCTACTTTCTTAGCAAACTTCATGTATATTATACAGTATTAACTGGAGTAACCTTGCTGTACATGAGGTCTCCAGAACTTTTTCATCCCATGTAAGTGAATATTTGTACCCTTTGACCAACATCTCCACATTGCCCCCAGCCCCCAGCCCTGGAAACCACCAGGCTACTCTCTGATTTTATGAATTACACTTTTTTAGATCCCACTTAATATTGAAATCATACAGTATTTGTCTTTCTGTAGGGGACTTATCTCACTAAGCAAAATATCCCCCAGATTCATCCATGCTCTTACAAATGGCACTATCATCAGTTAGTGCAAAGGAAAGCCACTACTGTTAGAATAACTCTTATCAGAAAGATAAGAGATGTCAAGTGTTGTTGAGGTTGTGGGGTAAAGGGAACTCTTGTGCACTGTTGGTAGCGATGTAAACTAGTACAGCCATTATGGAAAACAGTGTGGGGATTCTTCAAAAAAATAAAAATAGAACTACCGTATGACCCAGCAACCCCTCTTTTGGTTATATAATCAAATCAAATTAAATCAGTATTTTGAAGAGATATCTGTAACCCCCATGATTATTGCAGCATTATTTACCATAGCTAAGATATGGAAACAACCTAAGTGTCCATTGATGAATGAAAGGATAAAGATGTGTGTTTACAGATTTACCATAGAATATTATTCAGGCATAACATGAAGGAATTCCTCCCATTAGGAACTATTTTCTTATAACAGTTGTAAATTTTCTCCAGCAGCTGCTTGGCCAAATCTCCATGCCATAGTGTGTCAGTTTTCCCACCATGCAGATCCATATTACTCTGGTTTTATCAGCCACATCTATGTCTCTTACTCTCAACTATTCCAAGAATGTGTGTATCGAACTTAATGCTCATCAAATACAAATTACTAGAAATGCACCCTTTATAACATTAGGGTCACTAGGTTATATTACAAAAGTTTGTAACTTTTAAGCACTCTTACCTCTAAGCCAGAAATATTTTGAACACTTTTGTTCATTTAATTTTTACCACAACTGTCTCAAGTAGATATAACTATTATCTCCATCTTACAAATAAAGAAAGCTAATTAGCTTAAAAATGGTAAAATGGGGAAATAGAACAAAAGTTTGTGAGAATCCAGTGCTATATTATCAATCATTGTCCAATTACATAATTTAGAGGGGAAAATACTAGCTAATCAGTTGATTAATTTTTTTTGACCATGGCTTGGCATTTGAAAATAAGTATGTGTTGAAATTTACAAGCATAATTATAGCATTACATTTTATAAGGGTGTAAAAATCTACTTCTTTGAGTCAATGAGGAATTTCTTTATTGGCTTAGAAAGAGTTAAAATCTCTTAATCATGTATAACTGTCTCCAAAATGGATTTAAAAATTTGAGTTCTGAGTTTCTTCTCAATCCATCCTTAATAATTTTAATCGAGTCATGACTTAGTCTTAGCACTATTTCTAAGCAAGGATTGATGGAGAGCATGTTTTAGTATTAATTCATTAGTATTCTTTGAAACTTAGAAATGGAACTCCAGCTATCTTTACCAGGTTTTAAAATAGAGCCATTTTATGTTTAAAGGTAATAAAGACAGTATCATATAGGGATAATTAAATGATGCCCATGTAATATCTTCCAGTTTATTGGTATTATATTTCAAATGCTTGCTTCTGACCACTAGAATATCTGAGTTATTTTTAAATATAAAACAGGTTTAAAATTGTAATAAAATATATACAAATACTTATATTATAACCTATAGAATGGCCCAGAATTATATGTAAAAATTGTTTTTATCTCTCCATCTCATTCTTAGATATAAAAGGTAATCAAATTTAAAGATTTTAAAAGTTTTTCTTATTAAAATATGTATTATTATATATTTATTTGCTTTACTAATTTTAGCCTGATTTCAGATGTCCCATTATAAAAGATTAAAAAATTTAGTGTTTTTCTTTCTTTTCTCCATCCACCAATGTTTTTTTAAGTATACTATTATCCATCTGGTACCTAGTAATCTCCTTTTTTTTTTTTTTTTTTTTTTTTTTTTTTTTTAGCATTATAATTTATGGACTTATTTATTACTTAACACTTTCCAATC
>NW_019154085.1:80308749-80414252 GCF_002288905.1 Enhydra lutris kenyoni
CACCCGCGGTCTATCTTCCCGTCGCTTTGGATTCACTTCTCCGCCCGTCCTACCTTTCCGAAAGTGGTTGATTTTCTGTTTCTAGAGTTGCTGTTCTTCTTCTCTTCGATCTCCTGTTGGATTTGTAGGTGTTTGCAATCTTTAGATAAGCTATCTAGCTGATCTCCTGCTACCTGAAGTAGTCTCAGCCTGCTACTTCTCCGCCATCTTCAGTAATCTCCTTTTTAACTTTAAGTTCTTTCTTTTTAAATTTTTAATCCATCGGTATTAAAGATTATATACTAACCCCCTGATATAATAGATGAAGAACTTAGTATGCCTACATTTTAACTTTTCCCTTACTTCACAGTTTTTTAAATAAGATACTTTAAAAATGTTAAAAGAATACTATTGATTCTGTTCTACAACTATAGGTAAGTCTTCAATGTGCTGTTCTTTACTGAATCCTTTTATGTCCAACAGCAATGTGCATGTTATTATGACAAAGTCATCATTTTCACAGAACCAGGTTGGCAACTGAACACGTAAAGAAAGGAATGTAACCCTCTGTTACTAAATCCTCTTGCTTGAAAACTATCCTGCCTTCAAGATTCCAAGACCTTGCTTTTAACTTCTTGCAAGCTTTCTTCAATTTTTTTTTTATAATATTCACCTGCCTTTGATTCTTGTATTTCATGTTGCCCTTTCTTATGTCCATCTTCTTTTTTCTTTTACTATGGTTTATTCTGACAAAAAATCATATTTATGATTATCAGATAACACAATTTTTTGCTCTAGCAGGTTGAAAAATATTTTTTGCTCTCAAAATTTGCTTGATTGTAGAATTCTGGATTCAGATAATTTTCCCTCAAGAATTTGAATTTTTAGTATTTCCCCCCTATCATTTAGCATTATTGATTATATTTCACTCTCGTTTCTTTATAGGTGATTTGTTATATTTTTTCTCCAGCAGGGCTAGGATGATTAAAAACAGAGAGCTGGAGTCTATAAATTTGTTTCTAATGTGTCTCTTCCTTCAAATGTAGTACAGATTCTGGACTTTGTATTTATAGGTACAGTTCTCTAGGGTAATTTTATAGGGGAATACCGACCTGGAACAGATGAGCTACTCTTTCACTGCAATAATAGAAGTCTTTATTTTGCTGGGAGAGACCCACTGGTTTAGCTGTTCAGAATCCAGTTGTAAAACTAGTCTGATAGTCACATCAGGACCCACTCATCACTTTTATATTTATCAGTCTAACTTGCAGATTCTCTGGTTTTCCCTTCTGGTATCACCACACTTAACCTCAGTGTTCTGGGATGCCAAGTTCCTTATCTGTATTTACTATCCATGCCATCTCATTGGCTTTTTGTAATCCAGATTTCTTCAAACATTTAGTTAGGTCCACTTCCGTCTCATTTTCTTGGTTTCAAAAACTGTTATTTTTATTTTTCTTAATTATATTTTATCTTATCAGTCACTGGAAAGGAAGGGAAGGAAAATATTTGTTGAATCACACATTTTCAACTCATTTGAAATCCCTGGGTTAGTACTAAAAGCTTCATAAAAAATATATATATATATATATGTATGTATTTGTATGTATATACACATATACATACATATACATATATACATTTGTGTATATATATGTATATATGTATATATATACATGTGTATATATGTATATATATGTGTGTATACATGTATATATGTGTGTGTGTGTGTGTGTGTGTGTGTATATATATATATATGGATTATTTCTCCAATGTTGTATAATTATAGAACAGAATCCAGGCATTTTAACATGATATTCAAGGCTTTCTATCATTGTGAGTTATGTAATTTCTTTTTAAATATCCTCTTTGCTTTATTCTTGTGGTAGGTAGTATTCGATATGACCCTCAAGATGCCTGGCCCCCTATGTACATTCTTCTTCTTCCAGTTGTTCAATTACTCATTCATCTATGTTCTACTGTGCAGTGAATTTGTGGATGCAATTAAGATCCCAAATTAGTTTACTTTAAGATTATCTCATTGGGCTTGACCTAATCCCATAAACCCTTTAAAAACGGTTTCCTCCGGCTTGTCTAGGAATTCAGACATTTGGAAAATGAGGGGTATTTGACAAGTGAGAAATTTTCAGTTGATGGCTTTGAAGATGGTGGATGCTACATGACAAGGAATGCAGCAGCTTCTAGTAGCCTGGAGAAGTCTCCGGCTGACAGCTAACAAGGAAACAGGTATCTCAGTCCTACAGCCACAAAGAACTGAATTCTGCCAGCAGTAAGAATTAGTTTGGAAGCAGATTTTTCCCTAAGCTTCCAGTTGAAAACTCAGTCTGACTACCACCCTGATTTCAGTTTTGTCTACCCTGAGTTCACAACACAGAACCTGTGTGTCCGACTTTTGACAGAGAACTTGTGGCTAATACATGTGTGTCATTCTAAGCCATTTAGTTTGTGATGGATTTTTAGGTAGAAGTAGAAAACTCATACATCCTCTCACCATTCTACATTTGTTATTTGAACTCTAAACGTTCTTTTCTACATCTTGACATCACTGTTTCTGACTTAAAAACTACCTGTGATGCCCTTATTCTCTCTTCTGTTTGTCTTTTTAATGCTATTTTTCGTTGTTCTTGTTGTTGTTTGGTTTTTGACAATTATCCAAAGCTCACTTATAATTCTTTAAAAATCCCTTCTGAGAAATATAATATCTTTCTCTTCTGAAAAACTATCACTTTGTATCCCATATATGATATACTTGATTCTGCTAAAATTTATGTTGTCGATATTAGGAGGCATTCCTTTACCCATCTCTTTGCTTCTGTAGGACCTTCAATAGTGTCTTAGGTCTAGGAAATAAATTATACTGTTAAATTACATTATGATATTACAGGGACAAACACTGTAATAAGCTAAACAAAGAGAGGATGGACTTAAATACAAACTATCACACTGTTGACTCTAAATTAAAGGAATGCTTATAGAAATTTAGGCTTGCAGATTCAATTATGAAAGGTTTTATCATCTATAAAATAGAAATGGCAAGTTTTGTCATTTGATCACATCACTTTTTATAGTTTGAGAAGTATTATCAAATTTGTTGTTTTATTTTAATTTCCCCTCAAGTTTCTAAAAAATAGGAAGTCTTACATTTAATAAATAAGGATATAGACTTCCTTATACTATTATTTATAAAGTCATACAGATTACTGTTAACGAATCCCAGACTCCTGATCAATCTTGTGGCTTGAATTTAATCTTTCCCCCAAACATTCTATACTGTTCTGTTATGGTACATTTGTGCTAGAAAGTAATTATATTTTGGGTACTGTATTAGTTTCCTTTTGTTGCTGCAGCAAATTATTATGAATGTCGTGGCCTAAAACAACACAACACAAATTTGTCTTATGGTCTGTATATCAGAAGTCATAAAAGCAAGGTGTCAGCGGGACTGTGATCCTTCTGGAGAAGCTAGGGGAGAGACCATTTCCTGCCTTTTCCAGCATTAAGCAGCCACACTCATTCCTTGGGTCATCACCCCCTTCCTCCATCTTCAAAGCCAGCAGCAGCATAGCATATTCAAATCTTTCTCTCTCTTTCTCTCTTTCTCACTTCTCCTTCTGTTGTGACATCTCTTTCTCTGACTACCCTGCTTCTTCTTTCATTTATATGAATGCTTGTGACTATATCTGGCCCACCTGGATAATTAAGGAAAATATCCCTCTTTAAAGGTCCTTAAGTTAAACACATCTGCAAAGTCTCTTGGTCATTCAAAGTAACCTATTTGCAAGTTCCAGGCATTAGTGGTATAAATTTATTCTGGCAAAATCTTAGGGGGACCATTATTATGTCTAGACATAATAGACATAACATAGACAGGTATCCATGGTTAGAGCTATAGGTTAGCTCTATTAATAGGTATTAAGTATTAAGATTAGCAGACTTTAGAAAGACAACTCAATTAAAACCACATTTAAACACTTCCACATATTAAACTTAAAGATGAAACTTAGTAGAAATAGTATAGAAGATTTTACTTTATTGAATGTATTTTGTTTACCTAGTTCAGTACATATTTTCAGTAAACAACAGCAGCTCTTTCTGATTTTTCTATGATGACACAAAATTCAGTTTACACAGAATGCAAGCTGCCACACTGTTGTCTGAGTTTTAGTGAATTAGTTTTAAATAGATATCCAGTAAAAAAGGTCATATTAGCACTGGAGTCATAAAATTAAAAGCAAAAAACATAACTTGACTTTGTTCTCTTACTTTGACCTGGTCTATAACTAATTTCAGTGTTCGGAGGTGAAACATCACCAACATTTTTTTTCCATAGTTAAAACTCAATAACTTAAAATTTTAATACAGTAGTTTATTTGGAAGCTGCTCAAACTCTCAAAGTGATTAAGCTATAAACCTTTGTTTTATTATGTCTTTTAGAACTCTTAGGAGGACAGTTGTACTGTTCTACCAAGAACTAGTTAATTGTCAACAGAAAGCAATAATGAAGTAGTGTTGACTCAATCCCATTGGTTTCATTAAGAAAACTATCTGATAAGTTGAGAAAACAAATTAAGTCCTTTATAATTATCTACTGAGAGCATTTATTTTTAATAATTTATATAAAAATGAACAAAATAAAATATTTATGGCATGCACTTTTTATAAATTTATTTTTAATTTCTTAAAACATACATGTAGGAACCATTGCTGCAAAACAAAAATATGAATAAAATTTAAAAATTCAGACAAATAAAATATGATACTGATTTTCTAAAATATAAAAATGCATTTTAAAATGTCTTCTCTCTGTAGAAATGCACTTAATATCTATGTGTTACACAAAGGAAATGTCTAATTAATAAAAACATACTTATTCACACATTTAAATTGACTTGATTCAAAATGTTCCTGATATTTGTTTATTTAAATAATATGTCACTTGATTAATATTTTTGAAAAAGAGTTTTGTCCAAGTTTAAAAGATAAAGTAGCCTTTGGGCCAGTGAACTCTGTCTCAAATGAGATCCACATACAATACACAGAATTCTACCTTTTAACATTAGAGTTAGAATAATGAAGAGAAAGAAATTGGTATTTATTGAGTGAGTGATGAGTATTAAGGGGACCAGTTGTTGGGATGAGCACTGGAGCTGTTGTATGTAAGTGATGAATCACTAAATTCTAGACCTGAAAACAATTTTACCATATATGTTTGCTAATGAGAATTTAAATAAAAACTTGAAATAAAAATAATAATAAAAATAAAGTGCATTAATACAGAATTTGAGAAAGAAAAGGAAGACCTATTGCTGTATATTTCTGTTCAAAATTTACTACTGTTTCACTGTAATAGAAGGGACAGATCTCCATTGACTTGGCAAGTTAGAATGCTCAAATGGAATAAAGAGAAATGGAATAAGGAAAAAAAGCAAAAAAGATATCACCATAGAAATTGCAGAGTTTGGACAATTTCTTGATATATCTCCAATTCCAATTTTATTTGGGATAATTATGTGCTCAAGTAAATATTAAAAATCCAGCTTCCTGGAGATACTGCACATTTTCACTTAAAAAAATACAGGCCATCATATCATACCAGGTGTTTTCTCTCCAGCTGGGGTCTTCACATTCCCACAGCAGTTCTGGAGCTCTGTCCTTTGGCATTCTGTTACAATTTAGTTGCTGAGAGAGGGCATCAACTGGGTAGAAATGTGAGCCATATATCATATATAGGATCTATTCTCTCTTGAAAAGGCTTCCATGGATATAATTTCTATGGTCCCGGCAAGAGACAAATGTAGTTTTCACACAGGGAGGTCACCAGTGACAGCTTTTTCCCAAGTGTTAATAAATCCTTCACATTCTTCTCAGCCCAAACACAATTTTCCAAACAGAAGTTATTTTCGATCGTAAGCAAAAGTGCCTATTAACACAATTGATATTCTACCTTTATGACATGTCTAAAAAACATAGCCATAAAGTTACTTCAAAATAAATTCCTCCAGAGTAGCCTATGTTTGCTGACCCTTCACTCATAATTTGTTCATTTTATGTTAAGTGATAAGTCACTTAACACTTATATAAATATTTTTGAGAGAGAAAGAGTAAAAAAAATCTATATCTCTATAGTATAATATTGTGTTTCCCACAGATTTTGACTATTGTCCCTGTTATTTTCCACTCTATTTATGCCAGAGATGATAAAGATATTAATCCACAAATATTTCATATTGTTAAAAATTATGTACATAAAATTCACGAGTTCGATTTTGTCTTTTTTATTGGATTATATTTTTTTTAAGATTTTATTTATTTATTTGACAGACAGAGATCACAAGTAGGCAGAGAGGCAGGCAGAGAGAGGAGGAAGCAGGCTCCCTGCTGAGCAGAGAGCCTGATGCGGGGCTTGATCTCAGGACCCTGGGATCATGTCCTGAGCTGAAGGCAGAGGCTTCAACCCACTGAACCCCCAGGTGCCCCATTTATTGGGTTATATGGATTTACTTGTGCATGCTGAGAAACCTTAGAAATATTCAGAACAATTTAGTTATTAGACCACAGATATAAGCATATGATGAGAGGATCATACTTTTTTTGTTTTTGTTTCAGTTTTAAAATGTATCTAATTTTCATATTTCAAATTTAAATTAAAAAAATCTCAAACTAAAACATACTAGTAAGGAAAAAAAATGGAAAAATACCATATAGTGGGAAATAAAAATACAATTCTGATTTTATGCTACAAAAAGAAATATCAACATTTTTACTGATGCAGATACATTTGATTATGTTATTAGCATGCTGTTTTTAAAAATAGCATAATACAACAATATTCCTAATATTCCACAATTCTTATTGGTAACAGCTGCATGGTATTTCCTTTTAAAATCAAACCATAATTTTTAACTATTGCTCAGTTTCAGGTCCCTCAAGTTGTTTGTGTATTTTTAAATATAAGTGTCAATATTTTTTATACTGAAGTTTCCATTGCTTCCCTTGTACTACCAAAGATCTTATTGAGATTTTTGTTAGTAAATTTTCAAAGCTTCCTATTGTACGAAGAAATTAATCACTGCCATCCTGTGCCAATTCAATTTGACAAGCATTCATGAGCACTTACAATGCACGAGACACTTCTAATCCAGCACTTAAGAAAATGAACTGAATGGTTGGAAAATCAGTTTTAGACAGAACACATACAGATTACAAAGACTTTTATATTAGAACTAGAATGAGTTTTTGTCCACAAAGAGAAATTTGAGTTAATGGAATCTAAAGAATGAGAGGCCTTGGGGAAAGATATTGTTCAGATCTGATATGCCATTAAGAGATTAGATGCTTTTAAAGCTGCCATGAGAAATGTCCAAATGATACACATTCATGATCGTAATGGGAAAAGAAATTTTAAAGAGTCTTCCACAGGTTCACTCAACATAATGCCATTGATTAAATAAAGACTAGAAGGAAATTACACAATGAAGTGTGATACCATTCACTTGAATATCTTAACCTCCTCTGAAGAAATATATTTGCTAATATTCTAATAGTACCCACTGCATAGTGTCTTCCAAGAAAGCTAAATTGATTCAGGAAATAGAGATGGTGATTGAGTTGTAATTCTTTGAGGGTATCACTTCTATGTAAGAGAGAAATCATACTTAGTTTTTCAAAAGCAATTGAAAATAGTTCTTGGTAGAAACAACTCTTGGGAATTCAAAAGAAATTTTAAAACAGCTTCAGGAGAATAGGTACTATTTCTTCTTTGAATGTCTGGTAGAATTCTCTAAGGAATCTGTCAGGTTCTAGACTCTTGTTTTTTGGGAGTTTTTTGATCACTGCTTCAATCTCATTACTAGATATTGGTCTATTCAGGTTGTCAATTTCTTCCCAATTCAGTTTTGGGAGTTTATAGGTTTCCAAGAATGCATCCATTTCATTTAGGTTGGTTAAATTATTGGCATGTAACTGTTGATAATAATTTCTGATGATTGTTTCTATTTCTTATACACTAACAATGAAAAATACAAAGGGAAATTAGAGAATTGATTCCATTTACCATAGCACCAAGAACCATAAGATACCTGCAAATAAGCCTAATCAAAGAGGTGAAGGATCTGTCCTCGAAGAACTACAGAACACTCATGAAAGAAATTGAAGAAGACGCAAAAAGATGGAAGACCATTCCATGCTCATGGATCAGAAGAATAAACATTGTTAAAATGTCTATACTGCCTAGAGCAATCTATACTTTCAATGCCATCCCAATCAAAATCCACTGGCATTTTTCAAGAGCTGAAACAAACAATCCTAAAATTTGTATGGAACCAGAAGAGACCCTGAATTACTAAGGAAATGTAGAAAACAAACAAACAACAACAACAACAAAACAAAACTGGGGGCATCACGTTGCCTGATTTCAAGCTTTACTACAAAGCTGTGATCACCAAGACACATGGTACTGGCACAAAAACAGACACATAGACCAGTAGAATAGAGTAGAGAGCCCAGATATGGACCCTCAACTCTACGGTCAAATAATCTTCGTCAAAGCAGGAAAAAATATGCAGTGGAAAAAAGACAATCTCTTCAATAAATGGTGCTGGGAAAATTGGACAGCTATATGTAGAAGAATGAAACTCAACCATTCTCTTACCCCATACACAAAGATAAACTCGAAATGGATAAAAGGCCTCAACACGAGGCAGGAATCTACCAAAATACTAGTGGAGAACATAGGCAATAACCTCTTTGACATCAGCCACAGGAACTTCTCTCAAGATATGTCTCCAAAGGCAAAGGAAACAAAAACAAAAATGAACTTTTGGGACTTCATCAAGATCAAAAGCTTCTGCACAGCAAAGGAAACAGTCAACAAAACAAAGAGGCAACCCACGGAATGGGAGAAAATATTCACAAATGACACTATAGACAAAGGCTGATATCCAAGATCTACAAAGAACTCCTCAAACTCAATTCACACAAAACAGACAATCACATAAAAAAGTGGGCAGAAGACATGAACAGTCACTTCTCTAAAGAGGAAATACAAATGGCTAACAGACACATGAAAAAAATTATTCATCATCATTAGCCATCAGGGAGATTAAAATCAAAACCACATTGAGATACCACCTTACACCAGTTAGAATGGCCAAAATTAACAAGACAGTAAACAACATGTGTTGGAGAGAGTGTGAAGAAAGGGAAACCTTCTTACACTGTTGATGGAAATGCAAGGTGGTGCAGCCACTTTGGAGAACAGTGTGGAGATTCCTTAAGAAATTAAAAATAAAGCTACCGTATGACCCTGAAATTACACTACAGGGTATTTACCCCAAAGATACAGATGTAGTGAAAAGAAGGGCCATCTGTACTCCAATGTTCATAGCAGCAGTGGTCACAGTTGCGAAACTGTGGAAAGAACCAAGATGCCCTTCAACGGACGAATGGATAAGGAAGATGTGGTCCATAAATACAATGGAGTATTACGCCTCCATCAGAAAGGATGAATACCCAACTTTTGTATCAACATGGACGGGACTGGAAGAGATTATGCTGAGTGAAATAAGTCAAGCAGAGAGAGTCAATTATCATATGGTTTCACTTACTTGTGGAGCATAAAGAATAACAGAGGACATTGGGAGAAGGAGAAGAGAAGTGAGTGGGGGGAAATTGGAGGGGGAGAACAACCATGAGAGACTGTGGACTCTGAGAAACAAACTGAGGGTTTTGAAGGGGAGGGGAGTGGGGGTTTGGGTGAGCCTGGTGGTGGATATTATGGAGGGCATGTATTGCATGGAGCACTGGGTGTGGTGCATAAACAATGAATTTTGGAACACTGAAAAAAATTAAATTTAATTAAAAAAAAAAGAAATTTTAAGCTTGTGGAAATAGTAATAGTGGGTGATATATTAACTTACTAAGAAATACAAAACTAATAACAGCAGTATTGGAGCAGTTCAAAGCCGTAATGGATTTACTTGTAGAAGGGAAACTACCTAACAAGGTAATTCTAATTATTTTTCTAACTATACCAATTATTTACTATCATCTAAATCCAGCATAAAAGTGACACTGAAAACATTGATCTTTGAATATAAAAACTGGAAAGAATTTACATGTCATCAGCGTCTTCATCTGTAGACGCAAATGTCTAAGAATATGAATTATCCAGTCACACATCTACTAAATGAGTATGTAAGTTAAAATTATATCTGGCTGCAGGTAAGAGAAAACTCAAATAAGTTGGATATTTTTCCCCCAAAACTACCTAAACAATCAGTCCTAGTAATTCAACAATGCTATTAGGGTATAGGAATCTTTATTTTATTTTTTTGTTCTGCTATATTTGGCATCTAGACCTTCTTTGCTAAGCTGATAGCTATTTTCAATAGCTGATAGCTAAGAGGCTGCTGCCCTCTTAGACTCACAATTAGACATGAGTAGGAAGCAAATGACATGGTTAAAAGCAAAACAAAACAAAGCAAAACAAACAGAAAGGGATCTTTTCTTCTAATGAGGCTTTCCTTTTTAAAATTTTTTTTAGGGACATCCTCCTCAGAAACATTTACTTCAGTTAGTGAGGATTGTATCACTTTGCCACTCTATTTACAAAGGAGGTTAAGATTTTTACTATTTTAGTTGAGTACTTTACTTAGCCACCAAATTGGAATTCTACTAATAATGAGGCAGAAGGATATAATTGATAAAGGGAAGGCAGTTTGCAAGGTTTACCACAGACATCACAGCTAGACTACCCACTCTCTGGTGAAAAACTGTATTAATCAGGGTTCTCCAGAGAAACAGAACTATGTGTGTATTTATATATGTGGGGAGAGAGAGAGAGAGAGAGAGAGATGATAGATGATAGATAGATAGATGGATAGATAGATGAATGACAAGGAGAGATTTTAAAGAATTCACTCACACAATTGTGGGTGAAATCAAGTCCAAAGTTAGCAGGGCAGACCACCAGCCCGGAACACCAGGAAAGAGCTGATGTTAGTCTCAAGTCCAAAGGCTGTCTGGAGGTGTTCTTTCATCTCCAAGGACTTCAGTCTTAGCTATTAAAGCCTTCAGCTGATTGAATGAATTATGGAAGGTAATCTGCTTTGCTAGGATTTAATGAATAAATCTGATTACTCATCTGATTTAAATGTTAATCTTGTTCAAAAAGTTCTTTCACAGTGACACCAGGACATGTGACCAAATACTTGGCTTTGACCAAATATTGACCAAATAGTTGATCAAATATATGGCCTAGCCTAGTTGACCCATACTGTTAACCATCACAAGTCCACTCCTCATCAACTTCTCACCCATAGGCACTCTTCACAGGTCGCATGCTTCCTAACATGATTCAGCTATGCTGTCTACAACCAAAAACACATTCAGGCCTCAGAAGAGGATGCAGAGTGGTTGGGTGGGTGTGTTCACTCTTCTCCTTGATACCCTAGAATTTTAATACTATGATGTAAAGTTAGTATTTAAATACTATGGTGTAAATTTGATACATCTTATGTTATATAATAAGAAGATAAGGAGGGAAGAAAATAAAGGATATATATATTCATAAATGACCATGACAATTACAGTCTTCACTTCTGTAATAGTCACATGTTGTTGTTGATATTTATATCTGCCTTCTTCCACCACCTATTCCCTTTGCCTTCAGCAAGCACATCAGCTGGTTGTGGTTCTTTCTCCTGTGAAGTGACCCAAACTTTCATTCCTAAAGGGATGAGTGGGACCATCTCTATTTGTACACCCTGATTTTTAACCTTTCAATCTAGTTATGAAAGGAACATCACCATATGTTGGATACTCATTCAGAGCATCCTAGATAATGGTGCTCCAGCCATTCAAGGTATTGTCACCTAGAAAGAGCTATGACAGAATCTTCAAAAGGCCATTCCACCATTCTATCAAATAAGCTACTTCAGGATGGTAGGGAACACAATAAAGATCAATGAGTTATATGAACATAGGCCCATTGTCACTCTGTATTTGTGGTGAAGTGAGTTCATTGATCAAAAACAAGGCTGGGTAGTATACCATGATTGTAAATGAGGCATTTTGTAAGTCCATGGACTATAGTTTTGGCAGAAGCATTGTATGGAGAAATGACAGGTCCATATCTAGAGGAAGAACAAAACACTGCCATTTTCATGAAGGAAGCTGTCCCAATTTAATCAACCTGCCACCAGGGAACTGGCTGATCACCCCTGGGAGAACGGTACCATATTGAGGGCTCACTGTTTTTAATTTGTTTTGTTTCCACTTTTTATTTCTCTTTTAAAAAATTTTAATTGAAGTTGGCATACAATATTATATTAGTTTTAGGTATACAGTGTAATGATTCAATGTTATAAAATGATCACCATGATTAAGTCTAGTTACCATCTGTCACCATACAAAGTTATTACAATGTTGTTGACAATATTCCCTATGCTGGACTTATACTCTCATGACTAATTATATTTTACAACTGGTAGTGTGTACCTCTTAATTTCCTTTACCTATTATCTCACTCACCTCCTCTCTGATAACAACCAGTTTGTTCTCTGTATTTATGAGTATGTTTCTATTTGGGGTTTTTGTTGTTGTTGTTGTTCATTCATTTTGGCTCATTACTGAGTTCTGTTCCTGGCAGTTAAGGCACTCAGAGGTAGCTATAAACAGTCATCCTTGTTGAGTGAAGTCCATGTTGCTGACCCCATGTATAACCACCATCCATGCCCCCATAGCCATTTTGTTCATGAGCTCATTGGGCAGTGACAGGGGTGGTTGAGGAGACAGACTGTGTGGTATTCACAGAACAGGTTGCCCTATCTACATTAATGTAAAAATCGTCTTCTACTGAGGTGATCCTTTGTGGAGCATTCACACAGGACACAAATATCTTCAGATTCTTAGACCATTCAGAGGAATCTAGCCACATACCTTTCCCCAGACCTCCTTGTCACTAATTTTTCAGTTATGTTCCTCCCAAGTTTCTAATTATCTGGCCAACCTATGGGCCACAGCCCATGGATCAGTATATCTCTTCTGGCCATTTCTCCTCCCAATAAAAATGAACAACACTGATTCAAAGTTTGTACACTGGGAGGATTTCCTTTCATTACTCTCCTTGAGGGATGTCCCTCAAGCAGTGATGCTGCACTTTCCACTTTGGGTGGTGCCTGCATATAGTGCAGAACTACCTGGAAACTACACCTGACTTTTTTCCTCCTCTATCATTGGTCACTTGCCTAGTGTTGTGGTTCAGATCATTCTTTTCCCACCCTTTATAAACTTGCAGCTAAGGAATGTCAGTGCTAACACACAGCTAAGAACAGTAATCAAAACAAAATAGTCTGCAGTTCACTACTCCTTTTACTCTGACTGTGTGAGGAGAGCACAGTCTTTACTCAAATATCACCTTCTCAATGAGGAGACACACCTTCTACGAGGGACACACCCTGAGTTAACCCCCATTTAGTCTTTCCTTGAATGTGGATAGAAACCGTGATTTGTTTCTAACTGATAAAATAGGAAAAAAAAACTCCATTAATTGGGTTGCTTTATATAGATTGTGTTATATAAGATTCAGTCTCAGGGGTGCCTGTGTGGCTCAGTCATTAAGTGTCTGCCTTCAACTCAGGTCATGATCCCAGAGTCCTGGGATTGAGCCCCACGTTGGGCTCCCTGCTCAGTGGGAAGCCTGCTTCTCCCTCTCCCACTTTCCCTGCTTGTGTTCTGTCTCTCACTGTCTCTCTCCCTGTCAAATAAATAAACAAAATCTTAAAAAAACAAATAAATAAAAAAGACTCAGTCTCAGCAGAATGGAGACTCTTCCTTGCTGATGGTGAAGAACTGCCATATTATAAGATAGCTTGTGAGTGGGTCATGGGGCAAGAAACTCCTGGCAGCTCCAGTTGCTGAGAATGGCTCTGGCTGCCAGGTGATAGGAAGCCGGGGCTCTCTGTCCTACCACCATAGGAAATGGATTCTACCAACAACTTCCAGAAGCTTGGGAGATTATTTTTTCCAAGACAAGCCTGCATATGAGAATGCAGCCTGGCCAGCACCTTGATTGAGCAAAGCCTACTGACCTACAGAAGCCATGAGATAATAAATCTGTGCTATTTTAAGCTATTAAGTTTATGGTCATTGTTAAACAGAAACAGAAAAGTCATCTAATAGAAATACTTCCCCCATCACCGTGTTGTAAGTTGGTATCTCTGCCCTTGCTGCATGAACTCTATTTAACTTTGTTTCTTCCACCGAATTTTCACTGTGTCCTGAAGTATACAACTAACTTATTTATATATGTCTTAATATGTCTTTCTCAACTCTCATGAACATTTCAAGAAACAAACAGCCTTTTTTTCTTCTGTCACAGATGTATCGACTGTGCTTAGAATAATAGCTGACACATAATGTACACTCAATTAATACTTGCTGAGAGATAAATGGATATATGCCTCTCAGCCAAGTCAGCCCAACCTAAAAGCACAGCTTGAAAACCATAGAACAGCATAAATATAGGAGATAAATCATAAGAAATGTTCCAGGAAATCATGATTCCAGTCCTGGTTCTACCATGTGATTCTGGACTAGTATCTAAAATCTGCTTAGCTTCAGTTTTGCTTTCTCTAAGTACAGATCATAATGTTCACCGTGTTTGTTTATGTTTATTTTCAGACCCAAGCAAAGTAACATATGCAATATTGCTTAATAAATTTTAAGGAACAATATCAATTCTAGATGAAATATGGGTGGCTAATATGTATATAAAAATATTCCAGCTTCCCTAGGAAACAAAAGAATTATAGGCAAAACACTAATGATATATTATTTGTTGCCTATTAATAAATGAATTAAGAGTGGTGCTACCCAATATTGGATATGATGTATACTCTTATATACAATTGGGAGGAGTACAAAAATAGTTTAAAGTTAGGAACAGCAGTTTAGAAAACCTCAAAAAGTGCAAATGCATATCTTTTATTCTAACAGTTTTGTTTGTGGGAACCGATTCTTGGATGTAATTAGACAAGTGTACAAATATGAGAATATACATGGAAGTTTGGTTTGCAATTATAAAACAGTGTAATTTACTTAAATGCCAAGCACAAAATGATGAGTTATCTAAATGGTTCTCTCTTCCTCTCTCTCTTTTTCTATCACTTTTTCTCACATTGTTTAAAGTTTTGTTTTTTTTTTAATTAACATATAATGTATTATTAGCCCCGGTACAGGTCTGTAAATCGCCGGGTTTACACACTTCACAGCACTCACATTGTTTAAAGTTTTGCCAGTCTCTGAAAACACCACCACTAACTTGAGGCCAGAATCATAACTTTCCCACCCACCCAATTCCATGAGTTTCCTGAGACCATATCTGAGGATCAACGACCTGTGTTGTCCTTACAACATTTTGGTTCTTTATAGACAAATAGAAATAAATCAGCAAAAAGTAGACTAGGTCATTTGAGATAGTATTACCAAAGGATGTTGATTCTGTTTTTCCATTCTCTATTTGTGTATTTCCAAAACACAGAATCATATGCCAGTGTACATTGTAATTTGTTTTATAATGCTGGGCCTAGACCATATCTTCTCACAAATTCTTTTTAACATTCTTCTAATTTTCTAATTCTTACTGTCTGTCATCTCTGTCCTGACATTTATCACTAAGAATTTCTTTTAAGTGACTTTCAATAAATTGTTCAGGGAACTTTTGAGATAGTATTGATATTTCTGTAAGTCTCACAGGTATTATCTTGTATATTTCTTTGTGTGAACTTGAACTTAAGTTTTCTTTCCATTTGGCATTCTCAAAAGCATTTACTCAGTTTCTATTATTTACCTTTCAAAATTACTCTACTAGATAGAAAATATGATGTAAGAGTTTATTTTTGCTGTAGGAAAATCCAAGAAAGGTATCAAGGCTGATAATTCTAGCCTAAAACTAACCAAAGTATTTGGCCTATAAGCCCTGCGGCTAGACCATCAATGTTAGGCAAGCTCGTTTACCATGATATCACGTAGTCTGTCACTGAGATAAGAGAATTATTTGTCCACAGAAAGAGACTGACATCAGTAGGGACACTTGAATGTAGTTTGATGTATCTTGACAACCTCTACAAGACTAAAGCAACGTTTACATTCTAAATATACACAGTTCTCTAAATGCACATCCAGAGTCTGATTCTAGCCACATCAATCACTCACTTATTCACAGTAAACACAATGGTACTGGCATTTGGTAATTGATGGACTCCTTGATCTTTAGCTACTATGTCAATAGAAACTGGTGAATTCAAATCATAATGGTTAATCTGAAACAATAAATAGGAAACTCTTGGCATTTCATATACTTGCTTTAGAAAAGCTTGCCTTGGGGCATCTGGGTGGCTCAGTGGGTTAAAGCCTCTACCTTCGGCTCAGATCATGATCTCAGGGTCCTGGGATCGAGCCCCGCATCAGGCTCTCTGCTCCGTGGGGAGCCTGGTTCCCCCCACCCCTCTGTCTACCTGCCTCTCTGCCTACTTGTGATCTCTGTCTGTCAAATAAATAAACAAAATCTTAAAAAAAAAAGCCTGCCTTATGTCAGAAACATTATATTTTTAACTTATATATACCTATATGTTATAGAAATTAATTTGTATCCTAGAGATTTTAATAAAAATAGTCCAGTCTGACTTTCTTGTTTGTCATCTGGTGTCTCCCAAAGGATCATGTAGGAAATGAACTATCTCAATTTGTTAAAATATCATTATTTAAAAATAAGAGTTAAAAATTTTTTGAACATTCTTACACTGATATTTCAACTTATTTTTTGCTTTATTTCATTTGACACTTTGATTCTTTAAATATTTATTTTAGAGAATTTAGTTTCTGTTTTCTTTCAAATTCTCCGTTAGCATCCTCCTCCTAGCACCCAAACCCTCTCTTGATTGAATGCCTCTTTCTTGAAATGGCAAGTAGTATTTCTCAGTAAAGGTAATACCTTTTAGGCCACTCAATTATGCACATCAAATAAGTCACCAATTCTACTTTTTCTTCCTACTGCAACTGCCTTAGAAAAGGTTCTTAGTGTTTCTTACCTAAACTACTATAGTATCCTACTTATGCATCCCCTTATCTTTAATATTGTTCCATGGCAAAATTTCATGCACACTGATGACAAATGGTTCTTGACAAAATGAAAATCCCATTGTAGCACTGCATTGTTTAAAATCCTTCAGTGTTTCCTCCAGTCACATTTCATAATGTGATAGACAGGTTTGGTTTAGTTAGATACTGTAATTCATCAATTCTCATCACTTCTACACACACAATCTTCTTTAACCATACTTCTCTCTGCATTTTTTTTGGGGGGGAATATGCATGCTCCTATTTCTACATTTACACAAAATTTCCCTGAACTATTATCTCTCCTCCAACATCCAACCCTTCTTCTTCGTGTTTTCTTTATATCCTTGAAGATCCAAATCAGATATCACTTTTCCCAGGTAACCTTCTTGGGATTTTTTGGGCACCCCTCTTCTGTCCTTACATTGCACAGTAAAAATACCTCAATCAATGCCTGCTGTTATCTCTTCCTGTATGTGTTCTCTTATTTCCAAAAAATACATATACACAAACATTCACATACACTTACACACTCACAGACACATGGACACAAACAATATAAAGGTAAAGACATTTTGTTTAATCTTTTTCTTAAATCCCAGCCATTTAACAGCTATTTAACAGAGCTAGTGCTCAGTAATTATCTTTGAATAAGTCTTGCAATGACTTCAAAGTTTTAGGAAATAGAGGTGACCAAGATTATGAATACCTAAAATTTAGAGTTAAAACTTTTTTGCCCTATTATACTCAAATTCTAGATTTTTTTTTCATGGTCAATATTCTATCATATTTTAAAATAATTATTCTTTATTCTGGAATAATCTTATGTATATGTATATATACACACCGTATATAAATCCCATTAGTTCAAATATTACAAATTACTTGAAGCTTAAGCTACGGTTCTGTGTGAGTGAAATTAAGTAGATATAATTCAAGATCACCAGGAGTCTGACATTATTTCATCAGTATGACTAACTTTTTTTGAGGCCAGAAATTTCCCAATTTGGAGGATCTAAGTGATTCACATATAAACCAACACCTATTTATTGATCAGGCATTTTATATACCAGGCATTGTTTTAAGCCCCTGGCATACACCAGTGTATATGTATAAGGCATTTATTAAGACTTTATTCAATCACTTCATAAAAATGTAATTAGTGTATACTTTATTATCTTAGAGTCCTACTCAAAGACTCTGACATATCACAAAAGCACAACACCATAAGTCTTCATGAGAAAAATAATATTACTTTAATTATTTTTAATAACTCTACACTCTATCTGTGGAAGACTATAGTGAAAATATTTGGGGCATGGGACCACTTTGGTGTCTCTTAAATCATGCCACAAACGTCTATTTATCAATTCTATTCAAGTTGACATTCTCTTTTTCTGGCCAAAATGCTTTCAACCCCCCAAAAATGAACTCCTTTATTACAAATGAAAAATATGCCCAGTGTAAAAAGAATTTCTAAAAATCACTATCACTTTTCTTCCCAGATCTTGAATTATTTGGGGAATGTGCTGATGTTTGAAGGTAGAGATTGTTTTAAATCACATCAATAGAGTTTATTTGCCTTATTGATTAACACAAAACATTTATTCTTCTTAGAAAATGTGAAAAGGGCCAGATACCTTTCTAATATGCAGCACATCAAAATGATGAATTTTATGATATATAATTGAAACATACAAGCTAATTAAATTTGTTTGAAAATTAGGGGTTTACAAGACTCCAACACTTCCATGTGAATTAGGCACAGAATCTTGGCAGAAAAATCAGTAAGCAGAGATGAAAGTTTTCAATATCAATTTAGCTAAGGCTTAGCTATATCCTTAATATAATGTAATAACATTCTTTGGCATTTTCACAAGCCAAAGATACAAAACATATTTTTACTAGAAGTGAATTGGCACAAATGTATTTTCCTTAGATGAGGTCAAAGATAATGTACTGGAAAATTCCAAGAATAATAATAATAGTTTTAACATTGCCATAGAGCCGAATACCATTAATCATTTCCATATTTCTTAATAGAGGCTCAAAGAACTGAAACAAAGGGAATTTGCTCGAAATGTAGCATCTAAATCCAGGAAAGATGAAAGAAAACAGGAAAAAGCACTCCAACGCCTGCACAAGCTGGCCGAGCTAAGAAAGGAAACTGTATGGTGAGTGTGCTATGAAATCTTAAGTTTTCTTAAAGCATAATGACCAAAAAAAAAAAAAAAAAAAAAAGGACATAGGAATAAAGGGCACAATTCTATTTATTTCTGTACCCAGAATAAGATAGTCACATTTTCATGGCTTTCTGTGAGCTGTAGACAGTCATTTGAATTTTATGCAAACAACTGTTTAGTGCACATTTCAATAAAAAAATTCCTATAATTTTACTTTTCAAAAAAATTAATTTCATATTACTCTGATATTTGCACTTAGCTGAAAACCATTCTGTTTCTTACTGGAAATTCTAAATACTTGATTGAAGAAGAGAACAGAGCACCATTTCATGACCTTTTTAAAAAAGAAGTTTTAAGAGGAAAAATTTTTTTAAAATGAAAATTTGGGGAACTTTTATTTTTCATTTGAATTTTATGCAAACAACTGTTTAGTGCACATTTCAATAAAAAAATTCCTATAATTTTACTTTTCAAAAAAATTAATTTCATATTACTCTGATATTTGCACTTAGCTGAAAACCATTCTGTTTCTTACTAGAAATTCTAAATATTTGATTGAAGAAGAGAACAGAGCACCATTTCATGACCTTTTTAAAAAAGAAGTTTTAAGAGGAAAAATTTTTTTAAAATGAAAATTTGGGGAACTTTTATTTGAAAGTATCTTTTACAAAAAAATAATAAAAGTTAGGAAGACCTTATAAAATTCAGAGTCAAGTCAAAATTAATTTCACTATGAATAAACAGTTACAACTGTTAGAATTTCAAAACTCTGTTACTTTGACCTGCTTCTAACAGTGAACAGCTATAGTGTTACAATTTAGAATTTATAATTCAGGCCAAGAAACTGTTATAAAAAGGAAACAGCTTTTTAGAGTGTTCTCTCCACCTACCCCAAGACAAGTGATAGGGAATATATTGCCATATCATAACATTCTTTGGGATGTCAAGTTTGGAAGAATCAAAATTTAAATGTATTTTGAATCCTCTGGGAAACTTAAAAACAAACACAACTGCTATTCAATCATAACAATCATATATTTTTACTCTCTGTGGTAATAAGTGAAAAATTATACAAGTGCAAGTTAATGTTATAGAGAATCATAGGGCCTATGCACTTTAAAGTCCTAAAGTAGCATTCCAATGTAGATGTAAAATTCTAATACATTGAGAAAACTAGAGTTGATAATAAGATATGCACAAAAAGAAGCAAAACTGGGGCCCTGGGGTGGCTCAGTTGGTTAAGCATCTGCCTTCAGCTCAGGTCATGATCCTAGGTCCTGAGATAGAGCCTTGCGTTGGGCTCCCTGTTCAGTGGGGAGCCTGCTTCTCCTTCTCCCTCTCCCTCTGTTGCTCCCTGCTTGTGCTGTCTTGCTTGTGCTCTCTCTCTCTCTCTCAAATAAATGAATAAAACCTTTTAAAAAAAGAAAAAATAAGCAAAACTTCTTATCTAAATTACTTTCTTCAAGAATAGTACATATTTCATGGTACACACACCCACACACACACACACACACTTTTCCCATTAATTTGGGGCTTCTAAAGATGTGCAAAGTAAAAACAGTATTTTTTCTTAATACCAAATATGGTAGTGAAACAGCCCATTGTGTTAAAGATTAAGTAAAGAAAATATTCAGCTAAAAAAAAAAAACTATGGGGCATTTATAACTTTTAAGAAACTAACTTTAATAGAATGGAAAATTCTGCACACCGTGATTCTGTTTCAATAAAGATGATATTCAGGTAGCCCCTTCTTTATATGCCAGACAGTATAGTTCTTTTTATTAAGAACCCACTATTTATGGTGTACTGCAATGACAAATAGAAATTATATCTTAAGTAATCCTTTGTCCTATACTTACTATATATTATGATATTATTTTTAACTTCAGGGTAATTTTTAAATATTAAGAATAACAAGTCTAAAAAAATTTCTGAAGTTAGTATTATCTCTTAGTTAGTTTTGCACTGCAACATTCTCCTTGGCCTGCGGTAGACTTCAGTAAATACTGGCTGGATTGAATTATTGAACTGAATTCCCAGCCCTTCTGAAGTCATAATTTTTTTAAACTTTGTTCATATTCTCCATATAGTATTAATGATATTAAGTATTGGCAAATTTAAATAATTTTATTTTAGCAATTCTACAATACTCTAAAATACCACTGAAAAGACCATGAGTCTAAAGAATCTTGATCAGGAAGAATGAGTTGAGAGCACAGGAGTGTCCTCGACACTGCTGTTAACAGCTGTGAAAGTAACTTCAACACAGCACAACCAAGTTATCCCAAATAGTAACAATAACTAAATGCAGTTGTAGCACTAAGGAAGGGACCTATGCTATATGAAAGTAATTTTCTTACAAAGATTTTAAAATTTGAAAAAGAAATCCTACAATGACATTTCTAAAATATAAATGTTTGGATATTTTTTTGTCAAAAGTGTCCGATCTAATATATACTTTTCTTTTTGTAGTGCTCCTGGAAGTGGCCCCATGTTCAAGTCAACAACTGTTACTGTGAAAGAAAATTGTAATGAAATTTCCCAAAGAGTTGTTGTGGATGCAGTTAATAACCAGGAAGATTTCAAATATACTTTGATTCATAGTGAAGAGAATACTAAAGATGTTACCGCTGTTGCTGCAGATCCAGAAAGTGCAAATATTACAGCAAAAAATAACCAACTTGGGGATCAAGCCCTAGGAATCCACAGACACAAAATTGGCTTTTCTTTTGCATTTCCAAAGAAAGCGTCAGTGAAGCTGGAGTGCTCAGCTGCAGCCTTCTCTGAATACAATGATGATGCCTCTGTGGAAAAAGGATTTAGCAGAAAAAGTAGATTTGTCCCTGGTGCTTGTCATCTTCAACTATCTTCACCAACAGATGTGCTTTTGAGTTCTGAGGAGAAAGCTAACTCTTTTCATCCACCAGAAGGAATGTGCATTGACAAAGAAACTGCTCAAACTCAAGAGATGAAAGAAGTTTCTAGTGAAAAAGATACATTTTTATTACCTTCATTTTGCCAGTTTCAAATCCCTTTATCTTCTGATGCAGATAATTGCCAAAATTCAGTCCCATTAACAGATCAAATACCACTGGAAGATGTTATTGTTAATGAAGACATAACTATGAGTGATAACAGTTCTGAATTGTTAGGAAATAAATCCACAGTTCTTGATTTAGCTAATGATTGCTTATCTTTGCAAGCTACCACAGAAGAAGTTGTTAAGAACAATGATGAGTCTACAGTTGAAGTTGCAAATAAAAATCATGGCCCTGAGATGTTGGCCCCTTCAAATTTTGAAGAGGAAAATATGAGCTTACATAAAAAAACAGATTTATCCAAAAGACCATGTGAGCCCTTTGTACCAGTTCTTAACAAAGATGGATCCACAATCCTTCAGTGGCCATCAGAAATGCTGATTTATACAACTACTCAACCATCAATTTCCTATAGCTGTAATCCTCTCTGTTTTGACTTCAAGGCCACTAAATTAAACAACAATCTAGATAAAAATAAGCTGCCCTTAAATGATATTTCTTTTCAGCAGAAAGGAGAAGACATTTGCAAGAGACCAGTTTCAGAATGTAAGAACACATCTGTTGCGGGACTCGTTGATTATGATATTGGAGGTAGCAGAAATGAAGGCCCCCAAGTCACTCCTCCTTCAGTTGATGATAGTCTCTTCAATAACTGTAATTCTGGAAAAAATGAGACTATGGGTCCGAGGAATAGAAATATTTCCTGTAGGATCAGAAAAACAAAAAAACACAACTTTACCAAAAATCAAATGAAACAGGATACTCTAGATGGGAAATATAACAAAATAAGGTTGAAAGATACTCATGAACACTGGTTCCATAAAAGTAGAAGGAAGAAAAAAAGAAAAAAACTATGTCAGCATCACCATGGGGAGAAAACCAAAGAATCAGAAATTAGCTTCAAAATGGAATCAGAAAATAGTTACACTGATATAACTAGGAAAAATCTACTGGAAACAATTTCAGAAAAGCCCTGTCTAGCTGCAGAGCAATTATTGGACTCACATCAGTTACCTGATAAAAGGCCCAAATCATCATCCATATACTTAAGTGACAATGAAGAAATGTGTAAAGCCCAGAACACTGAATATAATAGTAATGATGCGATCAGTTCTAAAAATCACGGTACAAAGAACTCTGTTGTTTTAAATGAACAACCCAATCCAACAATGATACATTCTGGGAAACATAATTTAACTTACTCCAGAACTTACTGTAGTTGGAAAGCCAAAATGTCCAGCTGCAGTCAGGATCACAGATGCCTAGTTCTTCAAAATGACATGAGCTGCCTGAGTCAGAACCAGGCTGTTAAAAGAGGTTCTAATTTTCTCATTAACGAATCAGAAAGATTCCATCGAAAACGTAGACAACATTCATATTCTTATTCTTCAGATGAAAGCTTAAATCGACAGAATTATTTACCAGAGGAATTTTGGAGACCACCACGGGCTTCTGCTCCCTGTAAGCCTAAAAGGAAGCGGAGGAGAAAAAGAAGTCGATTCCATATCGGAATTGAAGCTTTTGAACTCAGAGAGAACCCCGATTATCCCAGGAGGGGCAATTCTTCCTTAGGTCACCAGGATGAGTTAGTAAGCCAAGACCAAAAAGGGGAAATAAAACCACAGGACACTGCGAACCCTGGGAGGAACTCAGACCAAACAGATCAAGGAGAAGACAAGCAAACTTTGCACCCGGGCAGTCCCCTTCCTCCTGAAGCCAGTGGAGGGGCTGAGCCTTTAGCGCTGGAAACCACTTCTGGGGCCTCGGCAGACACTTCCCACGAACACGCCACATCTGTCCACGAAGCCAGCGCCCCAACGAAAGAAGAAATGGACAATGCCTTGCTGGAACACAAAGAAAGAAGTGAGGATATAAATATGCAGGAGAAGCAAATTCCTTTCAAGGTGCCTCACCCTGAAAGGAACTTGAGACCGCCACAACCGAAATCCCACCTGTGCCATTACGACCTGGCGGAGGCCCTCCCGCAAGGAAAGATGAACGAGGCGCCCGCGGAGTGGCTGCGTTTTAATTCGGGAATCCTTCACACACAGCCGCCCTTACCGTTCAAGGAAGCACACGTCAGCGGTCACACCTTTGTAACGACGGAGCAAATCCTGGCTCCCTTAGCTTTACCGGAACAGGCACTACTGATCCCACTAGAAAACCACGAGAAATTCCGAAATCTGCCCTGCGAGGTCTACCAGCACATCCTCCCGCCCAACATGCTGGCCAACAAGGTCAAATTTACGTTTCCCGCAGCGGCTCTCCCACCCCCTAGCACACCTCTGCAGCCTCTGCCTCTGCAGCAGCCCTTCTGTTCTACCTCTGTAACCACGCTCCACCACGCGGTTCTGCAGCAGCACGCGGCCGCCGCCGCAGCCGCAGCAGCCGCCGCGGCCGCGGGGACCTTCAAAGTGCTTCAGCCCCACCAACAGTTTCTGCCCCAAGCTCCGGCTCTCACCAGAACATCCTTACCTCAGATCTCAGTAGGACCGGTCGGACCCCGGCTCTGTCCTGGGAACCAGCCACCTTTTGTTGCTCCTCCTCAGATGCCAATCATTCCAGCTTCGGTTCTTCATCCTAGCCATCTGGCTTTCCCACCTTTACCCCATGCCCTCTTTCCTTCTCTGCTTTCCCCACACCCTGCTGTCATCCCACTACAGCCCCTCTTCTAGTCATCGCCACAGGAGGGAGAGAAAATGTTCGTGTGAAAACAATTGCTATGTGCGTAAATGCTCGTCTACGTGGATAATTAATTTCCTACTTAACGGGTGGAAATAAACTAGCCAAGATACTGGCCTCATTGATATAAAATCATTTACTGTAAGTGTAATAATGCAAATAAATTCTTAAGTTTCTGATATATAATATTATTAAGGCACTGAATAGTTTGCAAACCAATACAATATATGCTGTATATTAAGATGGTGTCTTAAGAGTATGTATAATGTACATAAAATATATTTATAGTACTGTAATTTATGTTGTAAAGTATGCTCCTTGGTTTTTTTTTTAACCTTTGTGTATTTGCACCTATTTAATGTTTAGACAAAGCTGATGGCACCACGTTTTGTACCACGTTCCTTGAAAATGTAAATTCAGTGAAATATATCTCTTGCAATAAATTTTTGTTAAGTATTTAAGTAAATCAAACTTTGTTTTAGTTCGTTTTCACTGTCCTGGGAATGTATAGTAACAGTAGGTTTTGGATTTACATTGTTTCTTCTGTACGTTGGCATCTCTGAGTCTCAGAGGCTCAACAAAATACCTTTGGAGCTCTATCAATACTTAAACTGTAGTACCTTCCTTAGGAATAAGTATAACAGGACCATTTGTTTTTCTGTTTGTTCTAATGTTGCTTATACTCAGAGTTTACTATATTTCTTGAACGACTTGGCCCTCTAGATAATAAACCATGGAAATTATGTTAAAGTAATGTTAGTATTGAGGATGGGATAACTCAAAAATATGCAAGTACATAGTATTATTTCAGGAACTGTGCAACAGCACTAGTAGACAAGAAATAGCAAATAAACAATATGAATTCTTACAACATTTTTGTATGTCAGAATTCTCGGATGTATTATGTTTATTTTTAATTGATACAGGAAATATATGTATATAATAATATTGGTATGGATTAAGGAATGGGTTTAATTAATAAATCACTCCCCATATATAACATCTTGGGCAGAATGGCATAAACACAATCTGTATCTGGATATACTCTTTAAATGAGAATCTGGAAATGGGAAGGAGAGTAAATAAATAGCCCTTCCTTCTGCAAATCTAGAAAGATGTTTGTATCGTATTTCCAAATCACCCAAGAACTGTTAGAAAATTTCTATCACCCTTCCAGAGTCTGCTTTATTCTCAATGACCTCTGCCTGATCATTCACTGAAGGGCTTCTACATGTACTAAAGAATAGAATTATTCAATAGAAAACTAGGAATGTCACACTCTTCCAATATGGATGCTTTCCAATATGTACCTACCCCAGTCCATGCCATGGGTAAGACAAAGTCTTTGTGCCAGTCGAGGGAGTCCACCCAACCATGTGAAATGATGAAGGATTATGGCAACCTAGTAACGAATCTCAGCGTCAGAGAGGCCATGTGAGTTCGGAAGAGAGCAACAATTAAGTGATGTTCTACTGAAGAAATGCTATTTCCTATAACTGCTATAGGAATGGGTTACCCTAAATAATAATGAGTATAAATGCATATTCCCATCACAGAATAATCTATATTAAACTCTATTTTAAATAGAGAAATAAGGGGGAAAATCTAGGTTGTTTATTTTCTTGATTATTTGCCATAGTAATAATAGATTTCAGTGTTTTCCTGAAAAACGGTTGTGAGAGACTGCATATGCCCTTTTTATATTGACAAACGAGGATACAAATAGTAAGGGAAGCAATTCCATTTCAAATGTTCTGAGAAAACATATTCCAAAATTGGGAACTAAAATTGGAAAAGAGGAATTTTCCCCAAGCAAAATGTTTAAAACAATCTTTGAAGATAAAATAGATGGGAATATCTACTGGGGATGCTGACCCAGTTTGTTTTTCATCTGTCATATCAGGATCATTGCTTCTGCTGTTTAAAATCAAACCAAGTGTTTGATTTTAAAATATGCAGGCTGTCTCTCTTCTTTTGTCATCTTCTATCGTCCCAACATGTTTGTCTCTTACCTCCTGTTCTTATTCTTTAATTCCTTTTTTCTCTGATCTTTTCCTTCTCAATTTCACTGTAGACATCATTTGCATGTGTGTGTCTTCCATTTTTCTTTCTCCATGTTGCCATTCCTTATATTTCTTTCTTCAAAATTCTGTTGCTCTCCTCCATTTCTTTTTGTTAAATGATATGGTCAGGCATGCTTTAACTCTTTAGTGTAACAGAATATGCTTGCTTGCTTATCGTCAAATTATTAGTTAGATGACAGAGATTTCTGAAAAGTTTGAGGAGGTAAGTTGTCAGTTAAAACTACTGAAACTCAACTTGACAGATAAATGAATTGATTCTCATGGATATCAATGGCTGGAGAAGAAATGAAGGATAGTTAAGCATGTCCACATCATTCAGATTCTAAATAATTCATCTGAATACTTGATATATTTGATCAGAGATGCTTACACAGTTGGGACATCTGTTATACACTGAGGACTCAAAATGGATATATGATGAGACCCTTGTTACTTATTCTGAAAACATCAACCCCAAAATCAAGTGGGTCAAGCTGATGGACTGAAAATCAACAATGAGCAAAGCAATCAGGTTAAGTCAGGGTAGACTCAACATGCAATGAGGCAGTCAGGGGACCATTAGGCATGTGCATATTGATGGTAGCAGGAGTCGGGCTTGAGAACAGGCATACACTGGCAATAGGTTTGGGCCCTGGATGATGGCTTGTTCATAAATTCTGGAGCTGAAATTCCAGTCCCATCCAGGAATAAATTGTTGTACACTCTATATGTTGGGAAATTTAAATGATTCCAACACTATCTCTTACACACCATCTCTAGTCTGCTAGTTACAAGCATTGCTATAGTATTTGTTATTGTAGAGATGAATGATTTGGAATATAGAATAAATCTGAACATGAAAAGTAACTGTAGCCAAATAAGAAACAGATTCACATTGGATGACAGTAAGGGAACTCATTTGTAACTTCAGCTATCATCTCTCTCTTTCACATATATCTAGCTATTTGGGTATATAGATATAGATTTATCTCCAAATTCTTTTATGAGTTGAACAGCAATATCAGACTGTCCACAGGGTGTCTCAATCTGAGTATCTGCCAAGTATTTGAACTCAAAACTCAAACTCAAGATCCTTTATTACAGATACCACTGAAACCTGGTGTTTGTCTTGTGTTTCTAAACTCTAAGAATGCCATTATAAAAAACAAAAAACAAACCAAAAAAAAAGGTGTTTTTTCAAAATCCTTTTTTTCAAATCAGAAGCCAGAGTGTCATGCCTACATCAAATTAATCAATGAACCATTTTTGCTCTGTTTCCTTACTTTTTTCTCTCTCAATTTTTTCCTGCCTGTACACTCTGTATCATTCTAGTCCTAGTAGACCATAAGCTGAGTTGCTTACTTGGTGTTATAAATTAATGTGTCTTTCCTCAATTTCCCGTTCCTACTATCCATCCTCCCCTCTGCTGCCATGGATATATTTTTAAAATGCAAACTTTTTATGACACTTCCCTACTTTAAAACCTATTATAAATTTGTAACCACTCTCAATATAAACATCAGAGTCTTAAGAATGTCATGGAAAATCTATGTTGAATTAGGTGGTCTCCTCTCTATTCAGGACCACCCAGTCCAGCACTCCTCAGAAGCCATTTTAATTTACTTAGTTACAATTATTTTTAACTTTGTGTGATCATGTTCTGTTATCCTGAATGCCTTCCTCCCCATGTTTATCTTTAGTTAGATAACTGGTAATGTGTCACACTCAACCTGAGTGGAAGTCTCTTTTTGGAATTCTTCCCCGGGTTCTCTCTCTCCCCAGATAAATTAGTTTCCTGTCCTCTAGTCTCACATAGCATGCTGTGTCCAAATTTTCTTATCAACATTGGGTTGAATATATTACCTTGTTTATCAAGCTCCCTAGATTAAGAGCTCCTTGAGGCAATATAACATGTGGCTAATAAGAAACCCTCAGTTAAAGTTTGTTCAAAGAGAGGGGGAAAATGAGTTAGAAAGAATGTAATTAACCCATGCAGACTATATTACAAAATTCCAGAACTATTATCCATTTTTACTCCAAAATGATCCAAAATCCATTTAAATGAAAATGTAATTTTCTCCAAAAACTAGAACTTCAAGACACCATTTAGCATGAAGAACTTCCTTTATTTTTTTATTTTTTAAAAGATTTTATTTATTAAAAAATAAATAAATAAAGATTTTATTTATTTATTTGAGAGAGAGAGAGAGAGCATGAAAGGGGAGTAGGTCAGAGGGAGAAGCAGACTCCTCATGGAGCTGGAAGCCTGATGCGGGACTGATTTATGGACTCCAGGATCATGACCTGAGACAAAGGCAATGGTTTAACCAACTGAGCCACCCAGGGGCCTCAAGAACTTCCTTTAAAAGGAGCTATGAATCATTTAAAAGAGAACTCCATGTTTAATAATCGAAGTATGACTTGAACCCTTTTCCCACCCCAGGAGGAAGGCATAAGCTTCACTATGTCTATCATCTATCTGTCCGTCTGTCTTTCTATCCTTTCACCTTTCTTTTAGTACTTGTCATCAAACATTAGACCTTAGATTTGGGGGATAAATAAATGAATAAAAGCGTCCTGTTACTCAGATATTCAAGTCCAGAAAAAAAATAAAAAAGAGCAAATCTGCAAAATCCTATATTTAGCCATCCAGTTTGCTATCTCATTATTAGTCAAGCAAAATGGATTGAATTTATATTCACTGATGCCCTTTTCTCCCCACTGTGTGGCAGTCTCCATTTCTCATTTTTTTTACTTGTTTTCCCCTCTGCTTATTTGCCTAGCTGAGCCACTGTCCTGGGAGTGAAAGTTGCCACCAGGGATGCTTTCCAATAAACTGTTTATTTTCTCTCACAAATAAAATTAGATAAAAGTTTAAGGCTTACTTATATCATCAGCTGAGGCCCAGGATCCTGCATGAGAGGCAGCAGGAAAAAGCTATGTGACGTGTTCTGAGGTGTCGAACATGCCTGAAATCTAGCCCACACCCACCAGCTCCATGGATTGTGTCCCCCTCCCCTATGCAGCACTGTCTGCATTGGTACAGAGGAAGAGACTTTTGTTTTGTTTAGTTTCCACACAAAGGCACCATTGCTCACTGAACTGAACGCCTCAAGCGAGGTCCTTTTATTTATTCATAAATGCATCTTGTAGACTAGCACCTGCCCTCAGCCATCAGTACTTGAGAACATGAGCTGAGAATCTGCTTGAAACTGGAAGCTCCAGGCAAAGAAAAAGAAAAAAAAAAAGGAGAGTGTAACACACTTTGCTTCTGTTTCTCATCTCCTAAAATCTTACTTTTAGTTAATCTAATATTTTTTACCTGTTGTATCATTTTGTGCTAATATTTTGAATATATTGTTCACATGTCTTACTATTATTTTCCTTTTTTTTGGATTCTGGTTTTAATTGCTACATTTTATTTTTTTATAAATTTCTCTCCATTGTTTTTATAGAGCATCTTCTCTATATCTTCAGTATCTTCATACTATTTAAAATAAATTTTGGGTGGCTCGGTCAGTTAAGCATCTGCCTTCTGCTCAGGTCTCAATCCATCCCAGATTGCCCATATTGAGTCTGCGTCAGGCTCTCTGCTCGCGGAGAGTCTACTTCTCCTTTTCCCTCTGACCTGCCCCTTCTCGTGCTCTCTCTCTCACTCTCAAATAAATAAATAAAATCTTTAAAAACATTTAAAATAAATTTTAGATTTTAAAATATAGATCTCATCACATTTCCATTGAATTAATCATAATTTTTGTTTAATATTGTTTCCATGTTTTTTTTTTTTTTTAAGATTTTATTTATTTATTTGTCAGAGACAGAGGGAGAGTGAGCGAGCACAGGCAGACAGAGAGGCAGGCAGAGGCAGAGGGAGAAGCAGGCTCCCTGCTGAGCAAGGAGCCCAATGTGGGACTCGATCCCAGGACGCTGGGATCATGACCTGAGCCGAAGGCAGCTGCTTAACCAACTGAGCCACCCAGGTGTCCCTGTTTCCATGTTTTTATATTGATTATCTCTAAGACTATTTTAATTCCCTCATCAAATATAAATTCTATTTTATTCTTTAATACATTTATAAGTAATATAGGCAGGAAGTACCAGTTTTTTGAGAGGTACCCATACACTAAGTGAAGGAGTTTTGAAGGCAGGACTTAGATAGACTCTTCAGTTTTCTCCAAACAGGTTCTCCTATTCTCTTATATATTTAATTTCTATAACCAGCAACTATTCCTAGAACTGCATTTTCATCACACTCTATAAGAACTAAAATTCAGTGAGCTAGAGGCGAGATTCTAATGTCTGTGTATGAAACAGCCCATTTCCTCTTGGGTCATTGCCTTAGTTCAACAACTGGACTGCTAGCTGGCAAACCCTCTCAATGAATAAACAAGCTCATTGGTTACCCTACTTAGTCCAAGGTCCACTTTATACAACACTAGATCTTCGGCTCCTTCCAAGCTACTGTCATATTGTGTCCTGAAGAAATTACATGCCACCTGGTGTTCATATTGCTCTCAATTACATTGTTTTTGTGTTGTTCCCTTTTACATTGCTCCCAAATGATCCAGCCTCTTATTGCCTAAACTTGCTACCTGAACACTGTGTCTTTATTCTCCTAATTGTACTTATTGAAACTAACCTCTGTACCTAAGTTGATTATGTCAGTTCTAAATGTTCATTGACTTATATTACACATTAGCTCCTTATTAACAAATTGCCATCATATCTTAAACTCAAGAAGAGGGATTTTCTAAAAATCCAATATTTTAGCTACCTTAATGTTGCAGCCTATATTAACTTTACAACACTTTTGAAAACTAAGTTTCAGATTAATGTTTTGAGTTTCAACTAGTCTACTCACATTTTCAACATATTTTTTAATCAAAATTATTTTACAAGTGGCTATTCCTTTAACTTATGGAAGTTTGTAAGACATTAATCTTCACATTAAAATGATAAAACTAAAACTGGTGATAGATTTTGTTAAGAGGCTTCCATCCCCAGAACAGTTTTCCTGAAACAAAAATGATAGAAATGATAGAAGTATGTTCTACTGAGATGAGATTTCTATTTTCCATCCTGAAATGCAACTATTCTGACTATGACCTTTGTGAAGTTACACTGTTTCTTAGGTAAAGTGAAACATAATGTAATATTTTAAATACATTTTAGGTACTAGCAACTTTAACTGCATTTTGTATGCCCAAGAATTGCCAATATGATTCCCTTTCTGCTGTGTTAACATATAATACTATTTTGACAGTATCTTTTTGAATTGCTAAACAAAGATTTATTTGTGAAATTGAGAATCAGAATGTTTTTGCAGTATTCACAAGACATACATTATTTTTCTCATATACATAATTTCTAAACATGACAACATAGAGGGGACACTCCAGAAATGCATTTGTATCCTGATAAAGGTGCTACAGCTGGAGGTAGCTATTAAAGCTGATTATGGTTACATTGTTGAGTTGCTGGAGTCCACATCTATGTCAAGAATAGCTTATGCATTTTGACTGGAAAATGAGTTTACTAATAGTAAAGATGTTTTTAAAAATGGCTTTGAATATGGAGTTTTAAGTGGAATAAAAAAATAAAATTTTCTCTACATGAAAAAAAACACATTATAGTACTTCCATACACAAACTTAAATTAAATCCACCCATAAACTGTGAGCTCAGAGCTTAGTGATATGAAGTGTTGTGTTGTTGTTGTTGTTGTTCTAAATCTCATGAGTTGTTACTTGGAAGCTTGGAAGCTGCTTTATTTTTTATTGGTGTGTGTATGTGTGTGTATGTGTGTGTGTGTTATAATTTTTTTAATTTAATTTTTTCAGTGTTCCAAAATTCATTGTTTATACACCACACCCAGTGCTCCATGCAATATGTCCCTCCATAATACCCACCACCAGGCTCACCGAACCCCCCACTCTCCTCCCCTCTAAAACCCTCAGTTTGTTTCCAAGAGTCCACAGTCTCTCATGGTTTGTCTCCCCCTCCAATTTCCCCCATAAGATGCTTTATAGTACTGTATGCTTGCTCCCTTTTCCCTGGGAACCAGTGCATATTGTACTGCATGCTAATAACTGCCTGGAACTTCTGGACATGGTCCCTCTGACAATGCTTCTCTCTCTCCAAGAGGAGTATCTAAGCAGGTTCACTTGCTCTCAGATGTGCTAGATTTTTCTCTTCAGATTTTTATCTTGTTTTCAGTGATACTAAGTGCCATTCCTGCTTCAGCAAATAATACATTTTTGAAGTCCAAATCATTCAGTTAGCATTAGCATCTAGGGGGAGTACTGGCACACTGTTCCCATCTGGGAGCCACTCCTAATTCCACAGGAGTGCAGAGCTCATGGCATTGGTGTTCCAAGTCTGTAGAAAAAGTTTTGGTGTCTCTAGGCATCCTTTGTGGAACACACACACACACACACACACACACACACACCCTCCCAAGAACTACATGATGGTCTGTGTCTGTAATTCCTGGATGTTGTCTTCTTAACAGGATGCTACTCTCTGTCTCTCCACAGTCACTATCAAGAGGAGGAATGGAATATATTCTCAGGTACATGTAGTTTTAGATGGAAAAACATAGTTCCTAACTGCTTGGAGAATTGTAAGATGCCTTCCTTTTTCACATCATCAATAAATCTCATGTTTCCTTAGGTCTTCCATGAAAAATGCCGTGACACTATTCTAGTTAATAATTGAATACATATTCAGCCGAGGTTGTTTGTCCTCAGTTTTGATCAGTGATGAGAAGATGGAATTAAGTATTTATGCCTAATAATATAATTTCAGCCTATGACTGTACTACACTTTTCTTTGAGATACCCTTTCAATTTAATACCTCATTTAGGCAAACTTGTCTCTTATAATCATTTACGTCTAAAATGTTCCATGGACCTGAAAGCTCTGGAGAGATGGAGAAAGAAATAAAGCCACTCAACATTGAGTTGAAAGTCAAAAGAAGGAAGTAGATAACTAAATAGTCAATTTTAATAAGAAGGGTTATGGAATATAACACGTCATAAACAATACCTTATGATAGATATTATAATAAGTTAAAGGAACAAAAGAGCAAAAGGGAAATTTTGGTAGGTGAAGCTAAAATTAAAAAATGCCAAAGATAGATCATTAGGACTTTATAGCTGGGGTGATAGTCATTAACAGCTTTTAAACTCTTTGTATGAGAGTGGCAGATGAGGAATCTCACTAGGATTACACAGGAGAATGGGCCAATGTGGATGCATTAGTTAGTGAGCATTGAGGATGTCAGAAGAATAAAAGCAGTTTAAGCCTACAGCTAGCAAATAGAAGTAATGTAGATTAGATGACCTTCTGGTTAGATAACCTGGTGCTATTTAGTTGACTTTATAGGGGCAGTTTTGGGAGAGAGTGAGAGATATTTTTAAAATGAAATTTAGGTTTCTATTTTGGGCCATTAGATTGATGCAGTCATTCACAAAGTACAGAAAGACAGAAGACAGTGATGGAGGAAAGTTTACAAAGCTGAAAGCCCTCTTAGAGGAATGGAAAAGACTATGTTCAAGTTTCAGAGACACTGAATTTGAGGCACTTAGGATATATATCCCGGAGGAGCAGTCTTGCAAATATTTTCAATACGTAGTAGAAATTCTCTTATCTGAAACATCAGAACTGGTTTGTTGTCAGTTATTTGCTTCAAGTGGGAAAGTACACATTAAGGCATACATGAACGCGGAAACAGTCTAAAAATCATACATTAAGTCATATTATCTTATTCACCGATGTTGTACTATAGGCCCAGGACTTTTCTTGGAATATTTGTTTACCCACTGAAGTAATTGATCATCTTTTTTTATGTAGTATATGCTCAAAATAAATCATCTATGACTGCAAGACTTGTTTATTTAATGTGCACTATAAACAAATCAAAATGTTTTTTCACTATTTTCTTCAGTCTTTTCCTGTTGCCATGCCTACACCACAGTTCATATAATTTATTCAGCATCTCACCTTAATTTAGGATTTTTAAAGCATTAAACTTCATTGTTGCAGGTATAAACCCTATCTCTCTGCGTTCGTATTTCTTCATCTTATTTAATCTTGAATTAAATTATGTAATGATAATAAATGCAACATGCACAAAGTGATTTGAGAATCAACAAATCTGAATCTTGGCAAGAAAATTATCAACAGTAGTGAAAATAAGTGTAAAGGCATCCTACAACACAGCCTATTATGTTCACATTCTCTGTTGGGATTCAGTTTTATGGAAAATATGAAATGAAGAATTTGATCACTCAGATGGAAAAACAGATCATGGTGGGGGGGGGAAGAAACTACTACACAGGTCTGAAGTTCAAGGGAAGTATACACTAAAGAAAATTACTTTGAAATCGTCTCTCCGATCATTTTAATGAAAGTGTTAGAAGGTTTAAGATTAGCCCCTGGGAGAGGATATAAAGAGAGAAGTGGATCCTGGAAATAACAATCAACATTTAAGCTTGAAAAGAGGAGAAAGAAACTAAGGAGTACACAGAGAAGAATATAAACTAGAGAATTATAGTACCATGGAAATAATGGCAAGAGATGGTTTCAAGTAAAAGAGTTGAGAGTTGCCAATAGGGATAAGCAGTTAAGTAAATAAGAGTAAATAAGAGCTGCATTTTTCATTTAGTGACCTAAGCCATTTTTGTTTGTCAGTTTTGATAACCTAATTTCAGTAATCATCATATATAGCACAGTTAAATTTGAGCAATGTGAGAAAACATCATTATATAAGAAAAGCTGGATTAGACTGTCATACTATACTATATGAGAAACAATTGTGGGTACACATAAGCCCCCAAAGCATTCATTGAACAATATGGGAAATAGGTATAAGGAAGTCAGAGTTTTTTTTTTTTTTAAGGTCTAATATTTTAACTTTATATGAGATATCTGTTCTTTTACAACTCACAATGAATATAAATTTCAGTGTATTGAATATCTTTAACTTGGTATCATATGATAAGGATCAAATATTTCATATTTTTTATCACTTAACATGCTTCCACTGAGATAACAGATTAAAATAATTCACAATTTATCAGTTTCATAAAGTCATTTCTTTGTTTTCACCTTTTAATCATATAACTCAATACATTAAATAATCTTATTTTCCCCTTCACTCTTTCATTGACCAATCAAAATGTTAAGAAAAACTTCTCTGGAATAATTTCATATATTATTTCTTAGAACACAGTGAGAATTTCATTTTCCCTTGTGTCTTCATGGTTGCTTTGCTTTTTTCCTTTAATTAGTGAACTATAACTTAAGACATATTTACAATTTATAGGCCATCTGTAATGGTTTTATTAAAAAAAGGATATTAATTTTAAATAAGTTGGGTTATACGTGGCATTCAACCCAGCATTTTGAACTTTCTGTAGAATGGGAGCACCAGGACTGGACTGTAGGCTCTCTATTCCTCTTCTGATCCACACAGGTACTATAGTGAAATAAAGACAAGCTCCATGTTGAGATATGAGGGAGGATATAAGACTCATTCACTCAGGATCAATCAAGTCATTTCAGTTAGTTGCTGATGATCTCCTTTTGTGTCAATCAGCCTGGTGAGTTAGAATTTAGCAAAATATCCATCTAGACCCTTCTAGAAATGTTTTCCCTTGCAAAGTCTGTTCTTGGACACTTCAGAGTGATGCATCCCAGGTGCCTCTACTCACCGGAGGTACATCTGTTGCAGCATATGCAGGAAAGCTGGGAACCTCACTAGAGGCTTTCCAACATCATAGGTTAGATAACCTAATGTTTTCTTTTCTTTCTTTTTTAAGATTTTATTTATTTGAGGTAGAGAAAGATAGCATGAATGGGGTGGGAGAAGCAGAGGAGAAAGAGACTACCCATTAAGCAGGGAGCCCAAAACAAACCAACAAACAAAAACAACCAAAAAACAAAAACAAACAAACAAAAAAACAAAAAAGCAGGGAACCCAGTGGGGCTCCATCCCAGAACCCAGGGATCATGACATGCCCCAAAGTCAGATGCTTAACCGAATGAGCCACCCAGGCGCTTTGGTAATGTAAGATTTTCTAAGAATCAGCTCTTGTGCCCCCCATTGAAGTTTCTCTATATTGAAAATAAGGTAAAAAAAGGAAAAAGGCAATGAGAAAATAGAACAAAAATTTAAAAGAACAATATTGGAATATTAATAATGAATTTATAAATATTTTCTAGTATATCACTATCTTAGGATGAATTGATTTTTTTAAAGTATTACTTGATTTTCTCATTCACCTCTTTTGACTTTCCATAATTCAATTCCATAATGCAATTGTAGTTGCCTGAGCTATTTTGCAGACTTGTTGAGTCAAAACCTCTAGGGTTGACACCAAGTGGATCTGGATTTTCTCTAAGCTTGACTCAACAATTCCTACCTCTGTAAATGAGAAAATTCTTCCATTTTTATTCACCGTAATATCTGAGGAACACTGATTACAAAGTTACTCTTCGATGGCATATGTGACTATGGAATAGAGCTCTATCAGTAGCATCAGGAAAGCATGATCCATGTATACACATCACTGTGAAAATATCTTCTTGGGTTATATTCTTCAACTGGTAACATTTCAACCAAGAGGCTCATGAAAATATCTTCAGAGCTGCTCTTTTAGTTCAAGAGTAAAGTTCAGAAGACTAACAGTAGAACCAGATTTCCTATATTCTGGAGAGACACAGAGAGAGAGAGAGAGAGAGAGAGAGAGAGAGAGAGCTGCTGGGGAGAAAAAGGGAGAGAGAGAAGCTCAATGTCCTCACAACATACCATATAGTATTTAGAAATGCAGTCTTTGAATGGAGAGGGCTCCAGCACCAGGGTCTGCCACTTACTTTCTGTGGAATTTGGACAGCTTTGTTAACCTCTCTGGACCTCTCTTTTTCCTAAGTAAAATAGAAATATAATACCTACCTCACAGTTTTGTCAAAAGGATAATAAAATCAAGTGCTTACACAGTTCTGGCATATAGTAAGCACTCGATAATGGCAGCTATCATTTTTTTTAAATCTTTCCTGCCTCTTTTTCATGGCTAATGAGAAGCAGAATCTGAGATAAGAATGTCTGTGAAAATGACTTATTTAAAAAGTGCTTTCAGGAGAAAGGTAATAGGAAAAACAGAAAAGAAATGTAAATCAAGAAGTATGTTATTTCCAGAAAGTTCCACAGAGAGTAAAAAAAAAAACCTGATGCCTAGGGGAAAACTTGGAAGAGTAAGTTCCTCTTGAGTGTTTGTCTTGATTAGAAGCATAGTGAGTTTTCAATTCAAGCACCAATCAATCATTGGGTAAGAGTAGCCTTCAGGAAACACAAACTCTCAGCCTCTTTCAACTCTCTGCAAGTGTAGGCAGAGTGGCATAAGTATTCCAAGGGAAGTTCTCAGAAAAGAGTTGCTGGTACAGACCCTTCGACATACAATTATAGAGAGGCCAGGGAAGTGGCACACACAGAGTGAAAGAAATTCCAGTGTCTGCTATACAGGCTTTATTTCCTCTTTTCCCTTTATACTTTCACTCATTCGGACCATATCACACTTTTTGCTTTGTTCTTTTTTTTTTAATACAGAGGATTTTCTTTCCTTTTTTAAAGATTTTATTTATTTATTTGACAGAGAGAAACACAGTGAGAGAAGGAACACAAGCAGAGAGAGTGGGAGAGGGAGAAGCAGGCCTCCCACTGAGCAAGGCTGGATCTCAGGATGCTGGAATCATGACCTGAGCCAAAGGCAGATACGTAAAGACTGAGCCACCCAGGCACCCTCTTTTGTTTTCAAATAGGGTTTATTTGACTTTCCTACTATCTGCCTCCAAAAGTTTCCAAAAATTACTTTATCTTAAGAGGAGATACTATGAAAATACTTTTATACTTTTATAAGGTAAAAGATAATTCTCCTCATGTCCCTCACATTTTTTCATGCTTTGTAAGTGAGGCACTGACTGCTTTTAGTTTTGAATCATTTTTAACAATGTTTAAATAATAAGCACATTGGAAAAGAATGATAGTTTCTCTAGAAAAAAGGATAGGCATGCTTACTGTCTGTTTTAAAAAATATATTTATCAGGTCCTCTAGACTCAGAATTTCTCTTCTTCAATGCAACCAATTAGGTACAGATGTCATCTGATTCTTTTTCATATTAACCTGTTGGAATTGGGGTTCAGAGAAGCTGCATGAAAATGCTGATACTCAGACCATTCCTGTGAGTACGTATTGTCCTTCATCACTGACCTTAGAGTCTCCTGCTTCTATCGTAATCCATGAAATGGTGGCAGGTCAACTTGTAACCTTTGTAGTAGGTTAAATCTCAAAACCCTCACAGCTTTTGATTGAAAGGATTCCATATAATATTGTTTATATCATTTATTATTGGTTTACCTTTATTCTTGTTATTTTTTTATTTCAGTCACTTTCTCTAAGAGATTCTCTTTTCCATGAATAAAGTACACTTACGGGTGCCTGAAGGGCTCAGTTGGTTAACTGTTTGACTCTTGATTTCGGCTCGGGTCATGATCTCCGGGGTCATGGGATGAAGCCTACTGTGGGGTTCCTCACTTAGCAGAGAGTCTGCTAAAGATTCTCTTTCTCCCACTCCCTCTGCCAGTCCCTCCTGAACTCTGTGTCTCTCCCTTTCTCTCTAAAATAAATAAATAAATCTTAAAAAAAGGTATAATTAAAGGAAATGCTTGTCTCAAAATATTTGAAGAAAAATTATTTCTACGTCTTAAAATACACGGTTTATTCAGAACAGAAAAAAAATTACAATGATAATTTTATCTATTGAATGTAACTTTTTTCTTTAATTGTATTTATATGTTTATAGATGACAAGCATAATAATTCCAAAATGTCAAGGTATTGAGGCCACAGCAAAGGCATTGACTCACAAAGATGAATAAGTCCCTAGTGACCAGTATTACACAGAGGATACCAGAGATGAGCCAGAATACCTTGTGTACAGATACCCTCATGTAAACCATCACTTTTGAAACTTATTTGGGATCCCTCATTTGCAAAGTCCCAACAATTAGAACAGAGATAGACAGAAAGGGGAAGTAACACTTTAAAAAATGGTGAAAGAAGGAACTAAAGCCTTGTAAATTAGGATTCTTCCAACCAATAAACAAAGAGAGTTTAGATGTTTGAGAAGTTCCTTTATAAGCCACAAAACAATATGTTGTCTTTGTTCATTTTGTAAATATGGTAGACTATCTTTTTGTGGGGAGTAAGAGGGTACTAAATTGGAAGTGGGTCAGAGACGTAATTTTTTCTTTTCGAGCTGTTACAATAACTAGGAGTATAATCCTTATCAGCAGTATCTTCCTGTGATAGGGATCTTTTTCCCCATTATAAGCAGGAAGCCAGATTCAATAATGCTTAATGAAATGGATGACCATATTTTATAAGGAATTACATTAGTTGTTCTAAATTATACCTTTACCTATCCCTGTATATCCTGATCCAGAAAACCTTAATAAGAAATTAAAATAATTCTCAAAATAGCACTCAATTTAAAATAATTGGCTCAAATCTTTTAAAAGAGAACATATGTCTGGAATGGTAACTAGTATATAATACATATTACATTCTGGCACCCTCTGGATTCAGAAGATAGGGTATCTCAGATGTTTTATATACTAATTATTTATACATAGATTTTAAGTGATTCTCTGTTCATCTTTATAATTTATAAATTCTAAAAATAGAAACTAACAGTGGTTTTGTTCATCTAAAATATATTTTCCAAAATTCTAATTTATTAACTTTGACTTGAAGCAATTTTTATCCTGACAGTTAGTCTGGACATAAAAATATATTGTGAATGAATGAGATTAATAGCATTGGTCATAGTCTTTTAGAAAAAGAAATGTTTATAAGAAAAGCAATATAGCCTTTACTCCTTTTAGCTTCAGTCTCATGATGCTCTTGGAAAAGTAGAGTGGATTTAATAATAGTGTTATGCCTTTGCTATAAATCTCTGGCACCCCCAACTGAGATATACTGCAGAAATAATATGACTGAAAGTCAGGTACAACTGTGTGCCAACAAAACACTATTCTTTCTCTAGAGGGAAAAGTAAATGAGGAGATTAAAATAAACAACATTATAGACATTGTAACTATACAAAGTTGTCAAGGAAGAGGCAAAAATGTATGCATTATTGAGCTAGTTTTAAAACAAATTATAGTCACAGGCCATATTTCACATAATGCCACAATGGTGGGTAATACATAAATTATTATAGGATACTTCCTGATGTCTATCCAATAGTTTAGTTTTGTTTTGTTTTTTTCCACGTGGCCACTCCTTATCCATAGAACCCTTGATGTACAAAATAATAAATCTTCCTTACTGTTTGTATCTTACGAAATTGAGCTTTTTATTTTTGATACATTTCAGCTGACTGAAATCCTCCTTGTCAGAGTTAATAATAAGATTAACTTATGCATAGGATGTATACATCTACTGATGCCCACCTCCCTCCCCTTACCAGTTGACAATCATTGATCTCTTTACTTTCTCTCTGGTTTTGCCTTTGCAGAATGTTATACAATTGAAATCATATAGTGTGTAGCTTTTCAATACTGACTTCTTCACAAAACAAGATGCATTTAAGTTGCATTCGTATATGTCTATGGCTTGATAGCTTATACTTTTAAACCCTCACCCATGTGCCATGACATGGATGTAGCACAGCCTGGTCACATATTGGAAGATGGATTGGTTGCTTCTAGGTTTTGGTAATTGTGAATAAAGCTGTAAACATTCATGGGATTTGTGTTATTTGTGGGAGTCTATTTCTGGGCTCTTTATGTTGTTCTATTGATCTATTTATCTGTTCTTCACCCGTATGTATCACCCTATCTTGGTTACTGTAGCTTTATAGTAACTCTTCAAGTTGAATATTGTCAGTATTCCAACTCTTTTCTTCTTCAAGATTGTGCTGGCTCTTCTAGGCCTTTTGCTTTCCATGTAAAATTTAGAATCAGTTTGTCAATATTCACAAAACAGTTTGCTGAGATTTTGATTGGAATATGTTGAATCCATAGCTCAAATTGGGCAAATTGACATCTTAATAATAGTGTGTTTTTCTACTCAAGAAAATAAAACATTTCTCCATTTACTTAGACCATCTTTTATTTCTTTCCATTTATTAATCCTAAATTTATTTATACATCATTTTTATTGTCCTTATATAAGTGGTTGTTATACATTGAATTTTATTCCCCCAAAACTCATAGGTTGAAGTCCTAATTCCCCTTGTGACTATATTGTGCAACAGGGCCTTTAAGAAGGTAATTAAGGTCAAATGAAGTTATAAGGGTGGGGTCCTAATCCAATAGAACTAATGTCTTTATAAGAAGATGAGAGGTACAAGGACTGTGCACACTCAGAGACAAGGCCCTGTGAAGACAGTGAGAAAACCACAGAGAGCCACAGAGATAGTTCTTACCAGAAATCAACCCTGCCAGCGCTTTGATTTTGGACTTGCAGTCACCCAAACTGTGAGAAAATAAATTTCTGTTAAGCTACTCAGTATGTGGTGTTTTATTATGGCAGCCTGAGCAGTCTGAAGCAGTAGTGTTTTAATTTCAAATTTGAATTATCCATTGCTGACATTTAGAAAAGCAATTGACTTTTGTGTACTAACCTCGCATGCCATGACCTTGCTATACTCACTTTGAATCAAGAATGTTTCGCTGATTGTTTCAGACTTTCTACATGGGCAATAACGTCATCTGTAAACAAGAAGCTTTGTTTCTTTTTTTCCAATTTGTTACCTTACTATTTTTTTTTTCCTTCTTGTATTAAATAGAACTCCCAGCATAGTGTTGAATAGGAGTGGTAAAGGGGGGTCATCTTTGTCTTTTTCCTGATTTTAGGGGAAAAACATCTAGTTTCTCAAGTTAAGTATGATATTAGCTGTAGGTTTTTGTTTTTTTTTTTTTTTAAATAATTGGCCCACAGTTCTTGGATATTATCATCTTTTCTATTTTTTATTTTTTATCTGCTGGTATTCAGGTTGGGAATTTTCTACTGACATGTTTCAAGCTCACTGATATTCTCTTTGGCCAGATTTAGTCTGCTAATGTACTCTTAAAAGTCATCCTTTATTTTTTTTAGTCTTTGATTTTTAGCACGTCCTTCTGAAACTTGCTTTGTTTCTCTGCTTACATTATGCATCTGTTCGTACATGCTGCCTATTTTTTTGCATTGGCACCTTCAATATAGTGACTATAGTGATTTTGAGTTTCCCACTTAATTATTCTAAAATCTGATTAATATTTAAATTCAGTAGTTAAAATCTCAATTTTTGGTTAGCTTGAGTCAATGGGCTGTGACTCCGAAGCATTTCATAATCCTCCTCCCTCCCTTTTTGTCTTCTATCTTTACATAATAAGACAGAATGACTAGAGGGATCAGGAGTTATCTAATTGCCCTTCCCCAGGTCATATAATGCTCTGATAAAGTCATCTCCCCTGGATACTAAACTTTTGTTATGGAGACAGCTCTGGACATATTTCAGAATGGTTACATATTTTCTAAGTATATTTCAAAATGGGTACTTTTCTCCACCTCCTGACCTATATATTAGGGAGATTTTCTCCAACTTTCAGTGAGTGTACCTAGTAGGGTTGCTGAAGGTAAAACCCATCAAATTTTAGGAACTCCACTAGGACTGGGCCCCAGGAGTCTTTATCTGTCAAGCCAGTATACACTCAGCCTGCACAAATTCAACAAAATCACCAGTTAAGTGTTTTTACTGATCACTGGCTCTAGGACTTCAGCTCCGGGTAGGTTGATCATGGCCATAATTGTCTTTACTTGCTCGTCTCTCCAGATTTCTGAGGGACTGTTGTCCTACGATCTCAACAATCTGAAGGATCTAAAATAAATAAATAAATAAAAATAAACCCACTCAAACAAACAAACAAAATAATAAGTTTTGGTTTTTCAGTTTTATCTTCTTTGAAGATGAGAGTAATGAATTCCCAGCTCTTTATATGATGACTTACAAAAGTCTGTAAAAGGATGTTTTAATCTCTGTTATGTATAATTGTGAATAAAGAAACTGTAGTTCATGAAGAAATTGCCTATAAGGAATGAAAGTCTCTAAGTGAAATATAATGAAAAACATCTTAGACTTAAGATTTATTCATTATCTTCAATACCATCTTTTTTTCTGTTTGGAGATTTGTTCTTGTACCAATTAGGGGTCTTTCAGGTACAAATGACAAATAGACAATTCAATTTAGCCAGAGCCAAAGATTAATATAACTGCTATGAGTGGAATTCCCTAGACCAGGTCTTCCCAGGCTTGACTGGAATCAGGATCTCAAAAATCATATTTAGGGATTTCTTTCTGCTATTGCATGAGGTAGGAGGTAAAGCACAAAGTTTGGTATCCCTATAGGACCATGTGCATACAAATTCTCTGTTCCCTCTCAACTCCAAATCCACTCTTATCTTTCCTGTTCTGCAATAATGGATCTGGAGTTTTTAAGATTTCTCCTTTGAAAACAGCAAGATATTAATTTTTGTCAGTATAGGGTGATATAAGTATGGACTTAGAGAAGAGGTCATCTCTTTCTGGTTCTAATGCATTTCTATTTTTATTTTTCCAGCTTTTCTCACTATTGCCAGTATGTGTGTTGTTGGGGACAGCCCAGCTGTACATGCAGAGAAAGAGCCCTGGCTCAGTGACAACCTCAATGAAACCATTGCTATATGAACAACGCATGTCTGAACTGTGTGCCCTCCAGCCAGCTCATGATGTCCCGATGCTTCTTTCTCTTTCTTGCACCTGTCCTCCAAACTTGGCTTACCTCAGCCTGGAAGGGGTTTTTTTTTTCCTTGCCACTCTCAGCCATAATTTCCTGCCCTCTTGTATCCCAGAAGTGTATGCTAGCTTCAGCCCACCTGTACCCTGAAAATGTGTTTCCTATTTTCCAATTAGTTTCCTGCCACTGGCCTTAGCTGCAACTGCACCCCGGAGGAATATTTCCTGCTCGCTTGATGACTGCACACCAGCTCTTACCTGGAGCTACTCAGAGAGCTTTTCTGCCTTCCACTAGGTTAAAGCAACACTTTTCCAGTGAGGTCTGGATAATAGCCTTGGGAATTGTGCCTTTCCAAGTCTGTTCCTTCCTTAACTACTCCAGGACATTCCCAGGCTATTCATTAGACCCCTATAGAAACTCTATAATTATACTCCCTGTTTGAATTACTTTGTGGTTTTTGTCTTCTAATTGTACCCTCATTGATACAATATATCATGGTGATGGAGCATACCCCAAAGGATTATTTCAGGAAAAAGGTAATGTGATTTTTGTGTAACTCACAGATTTAAAAGGCATCATCATATAGATTTAACAGATTATATATAAAGGAATAGTATATCATTTGTTTCCTACATTATTTTCTTTAAAAATTACTATATTTAACCATAATTATGATTTTTTAGTGCTCTTTTAAATGTTTTTAACACAATTTCCCTGTGTGGATAGTATATTTAACATTGTTCCTTTCAACCCTATCCACAAAAAAAGAGAAAGAAGGAGAGTGACAGAGACACATGTCCACAGCATCTGATCAATATTCATTCATAGCTTTATGAAGAGTGAGAATGAGAAGTAATATTTGAGAAACTCTGAATTTTTTAAAGTTGGCATGTTGTTATATACCTACATATGTCAATTCTATTGAGAATCATATATTTCTTATCAATTTCCACAACTTTTTTCTTATGATTAGTAATTTTGTTGAATAGTTTCACAAATTACCTTTTCTTCTTTATTAATAGAGTATGCAGAGAATTTTTTATGCCATTGCTAAGTTTGCCATTGTTCCCTTTACATTTATACCAATTTTCTATTATATGTTCAAGAATCAACTCTTAGAATTTTCACCACCCCATCATTTTTAAATTAATTAATCAATTAATTAATTAATCAATCATTATCCTTTTAATTAACATGTAATATACTATTTATTTCAGGGGTACAGGTCTGTGATTCATCAGTCTTACAAAACACTCAGTGCATTACTTTTATTATCACTTCAATAATCAGGTATCTTCTGGTGAGCATTTTAAAATAAAAAACAAAGTTGTTTCTTTCATATTAACAGGTTTTCATGTGTAAAGAGATTATGAAATATGTAATAATGAATTACAAACTTCACAAATATATGTAATAATGAATTACGGACAAACATTGCCCAGGTCCCTTTAAAAATCTGAGAAAATTCTCTGCTTTGTCTATTCAAAGAAGTATTACTCTGCTTAATCCAGGAGACCTTTCTTCTCCATTCCACCAATATATTGTAGGCCAATAGTTTTTTGATTATCAGTCATATAGTCTTGACAGAAATAATCAAGAATCCAAGTTGTTGTTTCATGAAGTATTAGTAGAAACTGGCTGTCATGATGTGTATGTGTGCATGAGGGTGTGTGAGAGAAAGAGATTCTTTTTGTCTTTAACTTACGGCAACTCTTCTAATCCTACAGAATGTCTAGTCCAAGATGTTTCTCACCATAAGCTAAAGTCCAATAATTATCTTCCCAAATGGCACAGGGATGATTTAGAATTTTAGTGGCCATCCTGGGAAGCTTTTGGCATCTTAAGTACAATACATCTAACAGAAGCCTTAGAAAAAAAAGTAGGCAAAGTATCAAACCATAATAGATGGCCTTTGTTACTATTATGCTGAGGCCTTAAAATGAAATTCAAATCCATCATCTCCTCCCTCAAAGAACTTCTGGTAAAGGCCAAAGAAAAGAAACAACTACCCTTGAAATCATCTCAAATGCATTCTTATGCTCCAAATCTTATGCCCTACTTTAGATTCACCTCCTATTTACATAGCTTCCATCCCTTCTCATGCTCCTCTAAATCCATGTGAGAACTACCATTTTATTCAAGATTTTCTGCATAATGCTACCTGAATTTTAGTGATTGGCTCCAAAAGACTTTCAAAATATATTTTAAGTGTCCTTGACAGCTGACGTAAAAGAATCACTGTTCCTTATTTTTATTAATGGACTAAGACCAGAAATAGTATATTTAATAAAAAAATAAATTAGAGTGTGAATTTTCAGACTTGAACAATCTAATTTAAGAGCAAATATTTTTAGAAGTCTTAGAAAATTGATAAGCTAAAAAACAAAGCAAACATGGCTTTTGCAAAAAACGACGAATTGCACTTGGAAATAGAAACAGTATCAAAGGATCATCTATAAGGTGACTATTGGCTAGGAAGGAGCATAATGTTTCTGAAACTGCAGAGCTACAGTTCATCACTTGGTAGTGATTTGCCAGCTGAAGAGAGTACATTAGGTAAGGAAAGATTACTGGCTATTCAAAATGATCCAAAACTAACAACCAAAAAGCAACTGAGGGAATTTCTAGGATTGACTGGTTATTGTAGATAAAGAATATTCAAATTCTCTGAAATAGTAACATTCTTACATCATTTGACCCAGTACTTGTTACACTCTCCCCACTGAATCCTAATAAACTGTGAGGACTGAAACCCTCTACATTATAATGCAATTCTGGGAGGACAAGTAAATAGAATATTGATGCTGGGGTTCCCAAAGACAGAATTTTCCCACTTTTTTTTTTTTTTTTGAATAAGACAGTTAAAGACAATTATCCGGCCATTAATATCTGAATGTTTTTCTTTCTTTCTTTCTTTTTTTCTTTGCAAGATATGAATCTTTGTGTCTAATCCATGCCTTCTCTTGGCCTTAAATCCAGCAGGTAATTCTTTTTGCATTTGAAAGAGTTTTGAATAGGGATATTTTGTGGAATTTACCTTGATGAACCGCAGATATCTATAGCAAATATCGTTTACTACTATTATGATAGTAGTCAGATTTATCACAGAGAAAAATAACAGTTGATTATTCAGAAATAGGGTTTCCTCTGGCTATTTAAGAAGTAGTGGGATGCCTATAATTTTCCTGCACACCTCTTCCTAAGTATATTGTGTCATTGTAAAGATTTTCTAATTTGTTTTAAAGGTTTTTGCTAGTGATTTTATGTGCAGAATATTAGCCATACAATGATAAAAATAATGATAATAATAAGAATTAGAAGTAACACTTCCAAGCATATAAAATGTAGCTGAGTAATGTTTTCAGATTTATTTTTTGTTAATGTGGCTTTTTAATGAATAAAAAATAAAGAAGGTAGAACTTAAATTTAAAATACATTTTTTTGGGGTGCCTGGATAGCTCAGTCAGTTAAGTGTCTGCTTTAAGCTCAGATCATGAACTAGCCCCCTGTCGGGCCCCACATCAGGCTCCCTGGTTGGTAGGGAAACTGCTTCTTCCTCTCCCTCTGTAGGTTGCTCCCCCTGCTGTGCTCTCTCTCTCTCTCTGTCTAATGACTAAGTAAAATCTTTAAAAGTAAATAAATAAAATAAAATAAAATACATTTTTCACATAAATACAAAGTTAAATATGAGGTCCAATTCTTCTACCAAAACCTACCAACTTATCAGGAATTTAAGATTGTTTACTATTGCATTTCTCCCTATAAAATTGCGCCTATACATCTCTATCTGCACACACACACATAAATATATACAATCCCAACACAAAAATGTATTTTAATTAATAGTAGACTGAGCTATAAATCGTCATTCATTTTAATTTTATAACATATCTTTTCATACTCTTAGATAAAACTTTTTATAACATTATATTTTTAAATTTATTGACAAAATTTTCTCCTTTTATTCATTCGTAAACCTTTCATTTTTATCTGTGTATGTTAGTTTTATGCCAGTCTCTATCCTTATGTAAATTTGCTTTCTCTCTCTCTTTGTATCTCTCTCTTTCCCCTTCATTGGTCATACTTTCCAAGAAGTAATGTACTTTTCAAGGTAATCTCTATTATTTCACAACCAGCTTTGAGGATTGCTGTATCTTTTTTTTTCTTTTGTATAATTTTTCTATATACCGTAATTTGTTAGTTTTTCTTTTGTATTGTAGATTTTTAATCTTTAATTTTTGTTCTTGTTTCCTTCACTTAAAATGTAATGAATTCATTTACATTATCCTGTTTAGTGATAAAGATACAGCTTTGCAATATCCATAAGTTGGATTTAAGGCATTTTAATTTCAAACTTTCTTTTTGTATTTAAATTTTGCTTTATTCATTCATCTGGTAACCATTTTAGAACATTGATATTAGTTTTTTTTTCATATATCTTTAAATCGAGTTTCACCTCTAGATTTATTGCATTTTGATCAGAATGTGCTCTGCAATATGCCTATTTAGAAGTTACTAATGTGTCTTTGTGACAGTGCATTATCTTTAAATTTTACATTAAACGTTGAATTCAAGATCTTTTACGTGGATGAACAGTTGATGCCTGCAGTCCTAGGCCACCTCAGGCCACATAATGTTGTGAAGTTATAATATACAGACTGTGATGTCCTACCCAGCTAGGACTTTCCATGTAAATATTGTAAATGTGAGAGGTAAGAGGTGATGTTTTATAAATATTTGATCATTTTTGTGGGTTTAATATTTCCAGAAATCAAGTGGTAGGTATATCTAAAGAAATAACTTCTCTCTGTTTATGGCTGAGTGTTAACCTTTTTTCTTCTCTTTCAAATATGCTTTATCAGAGAGGGACTTACTACTAATCCTAATTCTATGTATAATTTGCCTTTTGCGGGGAGGTGGATAAAAACAAAGGTAATTAAGTTTAAGTTGTTCATCACCTCCTTTTATGTGCGAGGTTTCTCAAGCACCCCATTATTGGTTAACCGCTAAATGCTGGAGGATAGGAATTCCTGACATCAAGTAACATCTCATTAACATGAACAGCTAGAGGCTGAAATGGAAGGCACCATAGGGACTAATTACCTGAAAAGATTTAAATAGCAAACACCTAACAGAATCTTTTCCATAGAAAGCAAAACTCTGTTAACCCATGTATAAAGTTTCTGTATGCCTAAGACTAATATTTATTTGAAATTTAAATGTTTTAAAGTCCCTCCATTGTAATGCTGCTCTGTGACAAAAAATCTTTCTCTGCCATTTGCCTCATTCAATCTTATTTCATGGTATTAGGAATTTCACGGAGCTGGTGCATTTGGTATAGCAATTCTCAGGAATATGTGTCAGTGGAGACCTCAGAGAAGTACACGCATTTTCTCATCCCTGCTGTTGTGAGGCCCAAGGAAGCCATTTGATTATATTTGACTAGAAGATAATTAAACATTTGTCAGCGTTGTTTGAACAAGACTTCTCATCCTAGGAACCCCAGACTCCAGAGGCTTTGTGTAGTCCCTGAAATTGCAGGCCATATTTTCTATGTATGTATGTATGTGTATATTTCTTTCAGAAGAAGTCGATTCTTTTGAATTATACACACCCCAACATATTTAAAAACCCTAAAGTATTTCTGCCACAAGTATAAAAAAAAGAAAAAAAAAGATGTGGCATGTATCTTTAAGGGGAGGAGCAGGCGTATTTGATAGGAAAGGAAGAGAGAGAGAGAGCTTATTAGTCATTTAAGGCTGAATTCACCAGTGCAGGTGGGGGAACTTTTTAGCCTCCTGTGGTAAAATGAGAACATACAGTGCTCTCAATTGTAAGGATTGTCTTTTATTCTGAGCGCATCTTTTACTATATTTAAAACTTAAATTCTGATTTCTTTTATTGAATAATAGTGGGTTTTTTTTGTTTGTTTGTTTTTGTAATCTTACATGCTAAAATTCTAAAGAAAGACCATGCCCGATCTTTCTTTCTTTTCCTTTTCAAAAACTATGGGTTTTTGGATACTGCAGCTCTAGATTTCCCTCACCCCTATAAATACCCTCTACATTGAAAGTCTCTGTCCGAATCAGTCACTGGTCCCAGGGTGACAAGCCGTCTGGTCTGCCCAGGACTGAGTAGTTTCTGGGGATATAGAACTTAAGAGTGCTGAGAGAGGGGGCGCCTGGGTGGCTCAGTGGGTTAAGCCGCTGCCTTCGGCTCAGGTCATGATCTCAGGGTCCTGGGATCAAGTCCCGCATCGGGCTCTCTGCTCAGCAGAGAAATTCTAAATATTTGATTGAAGAAGAGAACAGAGCACCATTTCATGACCTTTTTAAAAAAGAAGTTTTAAGAGGAAAAATTTTTTTAAAATGAAAATTTGGGGAACTTTTATTTGAAAGTATCTTTTACAAAAAAATAATAAAAGTTAGGAAGACCTTATAAAATTCAGAGTCAAGTCAAAATTAATTTCACTATGAATAAACAGTTACAACTGTTAGAATTTCAAAACTCTGTTACTTTGACCTGCTTCTAACAGTGAACAGCTATAGTGTTACAATTTAGAATTTATAATTCAGGCCAAGAAACTGTTATAAAAAGGAAACAGCTTTTTAGAGTGTTCTCTCCACCTACCCCAAGACAAGTGATAGGGAATATATTGCCATATCATAACATTCTTTGGGATGTCAAGTTTGGAAGAATCAAAATTTAAATGTATTTTGAATCCTCTGGGAAACTTAAAAACAAACACAACTGCTATTCAATCATAACAATCATATATTTTTACTCTCTGTGGTAATAAGTGAAAAATTATACAAGTGCAAGTTAATGTTATAGAGAATCATAGGGCCTATGCACTTTAAAGTCCTAAAGTAGCATTCCAATGTAGATGTAAAATTCTAATACATTGAGAAAACTAGAGTTGATAATAAGATATGCACAAAAAGAAGCAAAACTGGGGCCCTGGGGTGGCTCAGTTGGTTAAGCATCTGCCTTCAGCTCAGGTCATGATCCTAGGTCCTGAGATAGAGCCTTGCGTTGGGCTCCCTGTTCAGTGGGGAGCCTGCTTCTCCTTCTCCCTCTCCCTCTGTTGCTCCCTGCTTGTGCTGTCTTGCTTGTGCTCTCTCTCTCTCTCTCAAATAAATGAATAAAACCTTTTAAAAAAAGAAAAAATAAGCAAAACTTCTTATCTAAATTACTTTCTTCAAGAATAGTACATATTTCATGGTACACACACCCACACACACACACACACACTTTTCCCATTAATTTGGGGCTTCTAAAGATGTGCAAAGTAAAAACAGTATTTTTTCTTAATACCAAATATGGTAGTGAAACAGCCCATTGTGTTAAAGATTAAGTAAAGAAAATATTCAGCTAAAAAAAAAAAACTATGGGGCATTTATAACTTTTAAGAAACTAACTTTAATAGAATGGAAAATTCTGCACACCGTGATTCTGTTTCAATAAAGATGATATTCAGGTAGCCCCTTCTTTATATGCCAGACAGTATAGTTCTTTTTATTAAGAACCCACTATTTATGGTGTACTGCAATGACAAATAGAAATTATATCTTAAGTAATCCTTTGTCCTATACTTACTATATATTATGATATTATTTTTAACTTCAGGGTAATTTTTAAATATTAAGAATAACAAGTCTAAAAAAATTTCTGAAGTTAGTATTATCTCTTAGTTAGTTTTGCACTGCAACATTCTCCTTGGCCTGCGGTAGACTTCAGTAAATACTGGCTGGATTGAATTATTGAACTGAATTCCCAGCCCTTCTGAAGTCATAATTTTTTTAAACTTTGTTCATATTCTCCATATAGTATTAATGATATTAAGTATTGGCAAATTTAAATAATTTTATTTTAGCAATTCTACAATACTCTAAAATACCACTGAAAAGACCATGAGTCTAAAGAATCTTGATCAGGAAGAATGAGTTGAGAGCACAGGAGTGTCCTCGACACTGCTGTTAACAGCTGTGAAAGTAACTTCAACACAGCACAACCAAGTTATCCCAAATAGTAACAATAACTAAATGCAGTTGTAGCACTAAGGAAGGGACCTATGCTATATGAAAGTAATTTTCTTACAAAGATTTTAAAATTTGAAAAAGAAATCCTACAATGACATTTCTAAAATATAAATGTTTGGATATTTTTTTGTCAAAAGTGTCCGATCTAATATATACTTTTCTTTTTGTAGTGCTCCTGGAAGTGGCCCCATGTTCAAGTCAACAACTGTTACTGTGAAAGAAAATTGTAATGAAATTTCCCAAAGAGTTGTTGTGGATGCAGTTAATAACCAGGAAGATTTCAAATATACTTTGATTCATAGTGAAGAGAATACTAAAGATGTTACCGCTGTTGCTGCAGATCCAGAAAGTGCAAATATTACAGCAAAAAATAACCAACTTGGGGATCAAGCCCTAGGAATCCACAGACACAAAATTGGCTTTTCTTTTGCATTTCCAAAGAAAGCGTCAGTGAAGCTGGAGTGCTCAGCTGCAGCCTTCTCTGAATACAATGATGATGCCTCTGTGGAAAAAGGATTTAGCAGAAAAAGTAGATTTGTCCCTGGTGCTTGTCATCTTCAACTATCTTCACCAACAGATGTGCTTTTGAGTTCTGAGGAGAAAGCTAACTCTTTTCATCCACCAGAAGGAATGTGCATTGACAAAGAAACTGCTCAAACTCAAGAGATGAAAGAAGTTTCTAGTGAAAAAGATACATTTTTATTACCTTCATTTTGCCAGTTTCAAATCCCTTTATCTTCTGATGCAGATAATTGCCAAAATTCAGTCCCATTAACAGATCAAATACCACTGGAAGATGTTATTGTTAATGAAGACATAACTATGAGTGATAACAGTTCTGAATTGTTAGGAAATAAATCCACAGTTCTTGATTTAGCTAATGATTGCTTATCTTTGCAAGCTACCACAGAAGAAGTTGTTAAGAACAATGATGAGTCTACAGTTGAAGTTGCAAATAAAAATCATGGCCCTGAGATGTTGGCCCCTTCAAATTTTGAAGAGGAAAATATGAGCTTACATAAAAAAACAGATTTATCCAAAAGACCATGTGAGCCCTTTGTACCAGTTCTTAACAAAGATGGATCCACAATCCTTCAGTGGCCATCAGAAATGCTGATTTATACAACTACTCAACCATCAATTTCCTATAGCTGTAATCCTCTCTGTTTTGACTTCAAGGCCACTAAATTAAACAACAATCTAGATAAAAATAAGCTGCCCTTAAATGATATTTCTTTTCAGCAGAAAGGAGAAGACATTTGCAAGAGACCAGTTTCAGAATGTAAGAACACATCTGTTGCGGGACTCGTTGATTATGATATTGGAGGTAGCAGAAATGAAGGCCCCCAAGTCACTCCTCCTTCAGTTGATGATAGTCTCTTCAATAACTGTAATTCTGGAAAAAATGAGACTATGGGTCCGAGGAATAGAAATATTTCCTGTAGGATCAGAAAAACAAAAAAACACAACTTTACCAAAAATCAAATGAAACAGGATACTCTAGATGGGAAATATAACAAAATAAGGTTGAAAGATACTCATGAACACTGGTTCCATAAAAGTAGAAGGAAGAAAAAAAGAAAAAAACTATGTCAGCATCACCATGGGGAGAAAACCAAAGAATCAGAAATTAGCTTCAAAATGGAATCAGAAAATAGTTACACTGATATAACTAGGAAAAATCTACTGGAAACAATTTCAGAAAAGCCCTGTCTAGCTGCAGAGCAATTATTGGACTCACATCAGTTACCTGATAAAAGGCCCAAATCATCATCCATATACTTAAGTGACAATGAAGAAATGTGTAAAGCCCAGAACACTGAATATAATAGTAATGATGCGATCAGTTCTAAAAATCACGGTACAAAGAACTCTGTTGTTTTAAATGAACAACCCAATCCAACAATGATACATTCTGGGAAACATAATTTAACTTACTCCAGAACTTACTGTAGTTGGAAAGCCAAAATGTCCAGCTGCAGTCAGGATCACAGATGCCTAGTTCTTCAAAATGACATGAGCTGCCTGAGTCAGAACCAGGCTGTTAAAAGAGGTTCTAATTTTCTCATTAACGAATCAGAAAGATTCCATCGAAAACGTAGACAACATTCATATTCTTATTCTTCAGATGAAAGCTTAAATCGACAGAATTATTTACCAGAGGAATTTTGGAGACCACCACGGGCTTCTGCTCCCTGTAAGCCTAAAAGGAAGCGGAGGAGAAAAAGAAGTCGATTCCATATCGGAATTGAAGCTTTTGAACTCAGAGAGAACCCCGATTATCCCAGGAGGGGCAATTCTTCCTTAGGTCACCAGGATGAGTTAGTAAGCCAAGACCAAAAAGGGGAAATAAAACCACAGGACACTGCGAACCCTGGGAGGAACTCAGACCAAACAGATCAAGGAGAAGACAAGCAAACTTTGCACCCGGGCAGTCCCCTTCCTCCTGAAGCCAGTGGAGGGGCTGAGCCTTTAGCGCTGGAAACCACTTCTGGGGCCTCGGCAGACACTTCCCACGAACACGCCACATCTGTCCACGAAGCCAGCGCCCCAACGAAAGAAGAAATGGACAATGCCTTGCTGGAACACAAAGAAAGAAGTGAGGATATAAATATGCAGGAGAAGCAAATTCCTTTCAAGGTGCCTCACCCTGAAAGGAACTTGAGACCGCCACAACCGAAATCCCACCTGTGCCATTACGACCTGGCGGAGGCCCTCCCGCAAGGAAAGATGAACGAGGCGCCCGCGGAGTGGCTGCGTTTTAATTCGGGAATCCTTCACACACAGCCGCCCTTACCGTTCAAGGAAGCACACGTCAGCGGTCACACCTTTGTAACGACGGAGCAAATCCTGGCTCCCTTAGCTTTACCGGAACAGGCACTACTGATCCCACTAGAAAACCACGAGAAATTCCGAAATCTGCCCTGCGAGGTCTACCAGCACATCCTCCCGCCCAACATGCTGGCCAACAAGGTCAAATTTACGTTTCCCGCAGCGGCTCTCCCACCCCCTAGCACACCTCTGCAGCCTCTGCCTCTGCAGCAGCCCTTCTGTTCTACCTCTGTAACCACGCTCCACCACGCGGTTCTGCAGCAGCACGCGGCCGCCGCCGCAGCCGCAGCAGCCGCCGCGGCCGCGGGGACCTTCAAAGTGCTTCAGCCCCACCAACAGTTTCTGCCCCAAGCTCCGGCTCTCACCAGAACATCCTTACCTCAGATCTCAGTAGGACCGGTCGGACCCCGGCTCTGTCCTGGGAACCAGCCACCTTTTGTTGCTCCTCCTCAGATGCCAATCATTCCAGCTTCGGTTCTTCATCCTAGCCATCTGGCTTTCCCACCTTTACCCCATGCCCTCTTTCCTTCTCTGCTTTCCCCACACCCTGCTGTCATCCCACTACAGCCCCTCTTCTAGTCATCGCCACAGGAGGGAGAGAAAATGTTCGTGTGAAAACAATTGCTATGTGCGTAAATGCTCGTCTACGTGGATAATTAATTTCCTACTTAACGGGTGGAAATAAACTAGCCAAGATACTGGCCTCATTGATATAAAATCATTTACTGTAAGTGTAATAATGCAAATAAATTCTTAAGTTTCTGATATATAATATTATTAAGGCACTGAATAGTTTGCAAACCAATACAATATATGCTGTATATTAAGATGGTGTCTTAAGAGTATGTATAATGTACATAAAATATATTTATAGTACTGTAATTTATGTTGTAAAGTATGCTCCTTGGTTTTTTTTTTAACCTTTGTGTATTTGCACCTATTTAATGTTTAGACAAAGCTGATGGCACCACGTTTTGTACCACGTTCCTTGAAAATGTAAATTCAGTGAAATATATCTCTTGCAATAAATTTTTGTTAAGTATTTAAGTAAATCAAACTTTGTTTTAGTTCGTTTTCACTGTCCTGGGAATGTATAGTAACAGTAGGTTTTGGATTTACATTGTTTCTTCTGTACGTTGGCATCTCTGAGTCTCAGAGGCTCAACAAAATACCTTTGGAGCTCTATCAATACTTAAACTGTAGTACCTTCCTTAGGAATAAGTATAACAGGACCATTTGTTTTTCTGTTTGTTCTAATGTTGCTTATACTCAGAGTTTACTATATTTCTTGAACGACTTGGCCCTCTAGATAATAAACCATGGAAATTATGTTAAAGTAATGTTAGTATTGAGGATGGGATAACTCAAAAATATGCAAGTACATAGTATTATTTCAGGAACTGTGCAACAGCACTAGTAGACAAGAAATAGCAAATAAACAATATGAATTCTTACAACATTTTTGTATGTCAGAATTCTCGGATGTATTATGTTTATTTTTAATTGATACAGGAAATATATGTATATAATAATATTGGTATGGATTAAGGAATGGGTTTAATTAATAAATCACTCCCCATATATAACATCTTGGGCAGAATGGCATAAACACAATCTGTATCTGGATATACTCTTTAAATGAGAATCTGGAAATGGGAAGGAGAGTAAATAAATAGCCCTTCCTTCTGCAAATCTAGAAAGATGTTTGTATCGTATTTCCAAATCACCCAAGAACTGTTAGAAAATTTCTATCACCCTTCCAGAGTCTGCTTTATTCTCAATGACCTCTGCCTGATCATTCACTGAAGGGCTTCTACATGTACTAAAGAATAGAATTATTCAATAGAAAACTAGGAATGTCACACTCTTCCAATATGGATGCTTTCCAATATGTACCTACCCCAGTCCATGCCATGGGTAAGACAAAGTCTTTGTGCCAGTCGAGGGAGTCCACCCAACCATGTGAAATGATGAAGGATTATGGCAACCTAGTAACGAATCTCAGCGTCAGAGAGGCCATGTGAGTTCGGAAGAGAGCAACAATTAAGTGATGTTCTACTGAAGAAATGCTATTTCCTATAACTGCTATAGGAATGGGTTACCCTAAATAATAATGAGTATAAATGCATATTCCCATCACAGAATAATCTATATTAAACTCTATTTTAAATAGAGAAATAAGGGGGAAAATCTAGGTTGTTTATTTTCTTGATTATTTGCCATAGTAATAATAGATTTCAGTGTTTTCCTGAAAAACGGTTGTGAGAGACTGCATATGCCCTTTTTATATTGACAAACGAGGATACAAATAGTAAGGGAAGCAATTCCATTTCAAATGTTCTGAGAAAACATATTCCAAAATTGGGAACTAAAATTGGAAAAGAGGAATTTTCCCCAAGCAAAATGTTTAAAACAATCTTTGAAGATAAAATAGATGGGAATATCTACTGGGGATGCTGACCCAGTTTGTTTTTCATCTGTCATATCAGGATCATTGCTTCTGCTGTTTAAAATCAAACCAAGTGTTTGATTTTAAAATATGCAGGCTGTCTCTCTTCTTTTGTCATCTTCTATCGTCCCAACATGTTTGTCTCTTACCTCCTGTTCTTATTCTTTAATTCCTTTTTTCTCTGATCTTTTCCTTCTCAATTTCACTGTAGACATCATTTGCATGTGTGTGTCTTCCATTTTTCTTTCTCCATGTTGCCATTCCTTATATTTCTTTCTTCAAAATTCTGTTGCTCTCCTCCATTTCTTTTTGTTAAATGATATGGTCAGGCATGCTTTAACTCTTTAGTGTAACAGAATATGCTTGCTTGCTTATCGTCAAATTATTAGTTAGATGACAGAGATTTCTGAAAAGTTTGAGGAGGTAAGTTGTCAGTTAAAACTACTGAAACTCAACTTGACAGATAAATGAATTGATTCTCATGGATATCAATGGCTGGAGAAGAAATGAAGGATAGTTAAGCATGTCCACATCATTCAGATTCTAAATAATTCATCTGAATACTTGATATATTTGATCAGAGATGCTTACACAGTTGGGACATCTGTTATACACTGAGGACTCAAAATGGATATATGATGAGACCCTTGTTACTTATTCTGAAAACATCAACCCCAAAATCAAGTGGGTCAAGCTGATGGACTGAAAATCAACAATGAGCAAAGCAATCAGGTTAAGTCAGGGTAGACTCAACATGCAATGAGGCAGTCAGGGGACCATTAGGCATGTGCATATTGATGGTAGCAGGAGTCGGGCTTGAGAACAGGCATACACTGGCAATAGGTTTGGGCCCTGGATGATGGCTTGTTCATAAATTCTGGAGCTGAAATTCCAGTCCCATCCAGGAATAAATTGTTGTACACTCTATATGTTGGGAAATTTAAATGATTCCAACACTATCTCTTACACACCATCTCTAGTCTGCTAGTTACAAGCATTGCTATAGTATTTGTTATTGTAGAGATGAATGATTTGGAATATAGAATAAATCTGAACATGAAAAGTAACTGTAGCCAAATAAGAAACAGATTCACATTGGATGACAGTAAGGGAACTCATTTGTAACTTCAGCTATCATCTCTCTCTTTCACATATATCTAGCTATTTGGGTATATAGATATAGATTTATCTCCAAATTCTTTTATGAGTTGAACAGCAATATCAGACTGTCCACAGGGTGTCTCAATCTGAGTATCTGCCAAGTATTTGAACTCAAAACTCAAACTCAAGATCCTTTATTACAGATACCACTGAAACCTGGTGTTTGTCTTGTGTTTCTAAACTCTAAGAATGCCATTATAAAAAACAAAAAACAAACCAAAAAAAAAGGTGTTTTTTCAAAATCCTTTTTTTCAAATCAGAAGCCAGAGTGTCATGCCTACATCAAATTAATCAATGAACCATTTTTGCTCTGTTTCCTTACTTTTTTCTCTCTCAATTTTTTCCTGCCTGTACACTCTGTATCATTCTAGTCCTAGTAGACCATAAGCTGAGTTGCTTACTTGGTGTTATAAATTAATGTGTCTTTCCTCAATTTCCCGTTCCTACTATCCATCCTCCCCTCTGCTGCCATGGATATATTTTTAAAATGCAAACTTTTTATGACACTTCCCTACTTTAAAACCTATTATAAATTTGTAACCACTCTCAATATAAACATCAGAGTCTTAAGAATGTCATGGAAAATCTATGTTGAATTAGGTGGTCTCCTCTCTATTCAGGACCACCCAGTCCAGCACTCCTCAGAAGCCATTTTAATTTACTTAGTTACAATTATTTTTAACTTTGTGTGATCATGTTCTGTTATCCTGAATGCCTTCCTCCCCATGTTTATCTTTAGTTAGATAACTGGTAATGTGTCACACTCAACCTGAGTGGAAGTCTCTTTTTGGAATTCTTCCCCGGGTTCTCTCTCTCCCCAGATAAATTAGTTTCCTGTCCTCTAGTCTCACATAGCATGCTGTGTCCAAATTTTCTTATCAACATTGGGTTGAATATATTACCTTGTTTATCAAGCTCCCTAGATTAAGAGCTCCTTGAGGCAATATAACATGTGGCTAATAAGAAACCCTCAGTTAAAGTTTGTTCAAAGAGAGGGGGAAAATGAGTTAGAAAGAATGTAATTAACCCATGCAGACTATATTACAAAATTCCAGAACTATTATCCATTTTTACTCCAAAATGATCCAAAATCCATTTAAATGAAAATGTAATTTTCTCCAAAAACTAGAACTTCAAGACACCATTTAGCATGAAGAACTTCCTTTATTTTTTTATTTTTTAAAAGATTTTATTTATTAAAAAATAAATAAATAAAGATTTTATTTATTTATTTGAGAGAGAGAGAGAGAGCATGAAAGGGGAGTAGGTCAGAGGGAGAAGCAGACTCCTCATGGAGCTGGAAGCCTGATGCGGGACTGATTTATGGACTCCAGGATCATGACCTGAGACAAAGGCAATGGTTTAACCAACTGAGCCACCCAGGGGCCTCAAGAACTTCCTTTAAAAGGAGCTATGAATCATTTAAAAGAGAACTCCATGTTTAATAATCGAAGTATGACTTGAACCCTTTTCCCACCCCAGGAGGAAGGCATAAGCTTCACTATGTCTATCATCTATCTGTCCGTCTGTCTTTCTATCCTTTCACCTTTCTTTTAGTACTTGTCATCAAACATTAGACCTTAGATTTGGGGGATAAATAAATGAATAAAAGCGTCCTGTTACTCAGATATTCAAGTCCAGAAAAAAAATAAAAAAGAGCAAATCTGCAAAATCCTATATTTAGCCATCCAGTTTGCTATCTCATTATTAGTCAAGCAAAATGGATTGAATTTATATTCACTGATGCCCTTTTCTCCCCACTGTGTGGCAGTCTCCATTTCTCATTTTTTTTACTTGTTTTCCCCTCTGCTTATTTGCCTAGCTGAGCCACTGTCCTGGGAGTGAAAGTTGCCACCAGGGATGCTTTCCAATAAACTGTTTATTTTCTCTCACAAATAAAATTAGATAAAAGTTTAAGGCTTACTTATATCATCAGCTGAGGCCCAGGATCCTGCATGAGAGGCAGCAGGAAAAAGCTATGTGACGTGTTCTGAGGTGTCGAACATGCCTGAAATCTAGCCCACACCCACCAGCTCCATGGATTGTGTCCCCCTCCCCTATGCAGCACTGTCTGCATTGGTACAGAGGAAGAGACTTTTGTTTTGTTTAGTTTCCACACAAAGGCACCATTGCTCACTGAACTGAACGCCTCAAGCGAGGTCCTTTTATTTATTCATAAATGCATCTTGTAGACTAGCACCTGCCCTCAGCCATCAGTACTTGAGAACATGAGCTGAGAATCTGCTTGAAACTGGAAGCTCCAGGCAAAGAAAAAGAAAAAAAAAAAGGAGAGTGTAACACACTTTGCTTCTGTTTCTCATCTCCTAAAATCTTACTTTTAGTTAATCTAATATTTTTTACCTGTTGTATCATTTTGTGCTAATATTTTGAATATATTGTTCACATGTCTTACTATTATTTTCCTTTTTTTTGGATTCTGGTTTTAATTGCTACATTTTATTTTTTTATAAATTTCTCTCCATTGTTTTTATAGAGCATCTTCTCTATATCTTCAGTATCTTCATACTATTTAAAATAAATTTTGGGTGGCTCGGTCAGTTAAGCATCTGCCTTCTGCTCAGGTCTCAATCCATCCCAGATTGCCCATATTGAGTCTGCGTCAGGCTCTCTGCTCGCGGAGAGTCTACTTCTCCTTTTCCCTCTGACCTGCCCCTTCTCGTGCTCTCTCTCTCACTCTCAAATAAATAAATAAAATCTTTAAAAACATTTAAAATAAATTTTAGATTTTAAAATATAGATCTCATCACATTTCCATTGAATTAATCATAATTTTTGTTTAATATTGTTTCCATGTTTTTTTTTTTTTTTAAGATTTTATTTATTTATTTGTCAGAGACAGAGGGAGAGTGAGCGAGCACAGGCAGACAGAGAGGCAGGCAGAGGCAGAGGGAGAAGCAGGCTCCCTGCTGAGCAAGGAGCCCAATGTGGGACTCGATCCCAGGACGCTGGGATCATGACCTGAGCCGAAGGCAGCTGCTTAACCAACTGAGCCACCCAGGTGTCCCTGTTTCCATGTTTTTATATTGATTATCTCTAAGACTATTTTAATTCCCTCATCAAATATAAATTCTATTTTATTCTTTAATACATTTATAAGTAATATAGGCAGGAAGTACCAGTTTTTTGAGAGGTACCCATACACTAAGTGAAGGAGTTTTGAAGGCAGGACTTAGATAGACTCTTCAGTTTTCTCCAAACAGGTTCTCCTATTCTCTTATATATTTAATTTCTATAACCAGCAACTATTCCTAGAACTGCATTTTCATCACACTCTATAAGAACTAAAATTCAGTGAGCTAGAGGCGAGATTCTAATGTCTGTGTATGAAACAGCCCATTTCCTCTTGGGTCATTGCCTTAGTTCAACAACTGGACTGCTAGCTGGCAAACCCTCTCAATGAATAAACAAGCTCATTGGTTACCCTACTTAGTCCAAGGTCCACTTTATACAACACTAGATCTTCGGCTCCTTCCAAGCTACTGTCATATTGTGTCCTGAAGAAATTACATGCCACCTGGTGTTCATATTGCTCTCAATTACATTGTTTTTGTGTTGTTCCCTTTTACATTGCTCCCAAATGATCCAGCCTCTTATTGCCTAAACTTGCTACCTGAACACTGTGTCTTTATTCTCCTAATTGTACTTATTGAAACTAACCTCTGTACCTAAGTTGATTATGTCAGTTCTAAATGTTCATTGACTTATATTACACATTAGCTCCTTATTAACAAATTGCCATCATATCTTAAACTCAAGAAGAGGGATTTTCTAAAAATCCAATATTTTAGCTACCTTAATGTTGCAGCCTATATTAACTTTACAACACTTTTGAAAACTAAGTTTCAGATTAATGTTTTGAGTTTCAACTAGTCTACTCACATTTTCAACATATTTTTTAATCAAAATTATTTTACAAGTGGCTATTCCTTTAACTTATGGAAGTTTGTAAGACATTAATCTTCACATTAAAATGATAAAACTAAAACTGGTGATAGATTTTGTTAAGAGGCTTCCATCCCCAGAACAGTTTTCCTGAAACAAAAATGATAGAAATGATAGAAGTATGTTCTACTGAGATGAGATTTCTATTTTCCATCCTGAAATGCAACTATTCTGACTATGACCTTTGTGAAGTTACACTGTTTCTTAGGTAAAGTGAAACATAATGTAATATTTTAAATACATTTTAGGTACTAGCAACTTTAACTGCATTTTGTATGCCCAAGAATTGCCAATATGATTCCCTTTCTGCTGTGTTAACATATAATACTATTTTGACAGTATCTTTTTGAATTGCTAAACAAAGATTTATTTGTGAAATTGAGAATCAGAATGTTTTTGCAGTATTCACAAGACATACATTATTTTTCTCATATACATAATTTCTAAACATGACAACATAGAGGGGACACTCCAGAAATGCATTTGTATCCTGATAAAGGTGCTACAGCTGGAGGTAGCTATTAAAGCTGATTATGGTTACATTGTTGAGTTGCTGGAGTCCACATCTATGTCAAGAATAGCTTATGCATTTTGACTGGAAAATGAGTTTACTAATAGTAAAGATGTTTTTAAAAATGGCTTTGAATATGGAGTTTTAAGTGGAATAAAAAAATAAAATTTTCTCTACATGAAAAAAAACACATTATAGTACTTCCATACACAAACTTAAATTAAATCCACCCATAAACTGTGAGCTCAGAGCTTAGTGATATGAAGTGTTGTGTTGTTGTTGTTGTTGTTCTAAATCTCATGAGTTGTTACTTGGAAGCTTGGAAGCTGCTTTATTTTTTATTGGTGTGTGTATGTGTGTGTATGTGTGTGTGTGTTATAATTTTTTTAATTTAATTTTTTCAGTGTTCCAAAATTCATTGTTTATACACCACACCCAGTGCTCCATGCAATATGTCCCTCCATAATACCCACCACCAGGCTCACCGAACCCCCCACTCTCCTCCCCTCTAAAACCCTCAGTTTGTTTCCAAGAGTCCACAGTCTCTCATGGTTTGTCTCCCCCTCCAATTTCCCCCATAAGATGCTTTATAGTACTGTATGCTTGCTCCCTTTTCCCTGGGAACCAGTGCATATTGTACTGCATGCTAATAACTGCCTGGAACTTCTGGACATGGTCCCTCTGACAATGCTTCTCTCTCTCCAAGAGGAGTATCTAAGCAGGTTCACTTGCTCTCAGATGTGCTAGATTTTTCTCTTCAGATTTTTATCTTGTTTTCAGTGATACTAAGTGCCATTCCTGCTTCAGCAAATAATACATTTTTGAAGTCCAAATCATTCAGTTAGCATTAGCATCTAGGGGGAGTACTGGCACACTGTTCCCATCTGGGAGCCACTCCTAATTCCACAGGAGTGCAGAGCTCATGGCATTGGTGTTCCAAGTCTGTAGAAAAAGTTTTGGTGTCTCTAGGCATCCTTTGTGGAACACACACACACACACACACACACACACACACACCCTCCCAAGAACTACATGATGGTCTGTGTCTGTAATTCCTGGATGTTGTCTTCTTAACAGGATGCTACTCTCTGTCTCTCCACAGTCACTATCAAGAGGAGGAATGGAATATATTCTCAGGTACATGTAGTTTTAGATGGAAAAACATAGTTCCTAACTGCTTGGAGAATTGTAAGATGCCTTCCTTTTTCACATCATCAATAAATCTCATGTTTCCTTAGGTCTTCCATGAAAAATGCCGTGACACTATTCTAGTTAATAATTGAATACATATTCAGCCGAGGTTGTTTGTCCTCAGTTTTGATCAGTGATGAGAAGATGGAATTAAGTATTTATGCCTAATAATATAATTTCAGCCTATGACTGTACTACACTTTTCTTTGAGATACCCTTTCAATTTAATACCTCATTTAGGCAAACTTGTCTCTTATAATCATTTACGTCTAAAATGTTCCATGGACCTGAAAGCTCTGGAGAGATGGAGAAAGAAATAAAGCCACTCAACATTGAGTTGAAAGTCAAAAGAAGGAAGTAGATAACTAAATAGTCAATTTTAATAAGAAGGGTTATGGAATATAACACGTCATAAACAATACCTTATGATAGATATTATAATAAGTTAAAGGAACAAAAGAGCAAAAGGGAAATTTTGGTAGGTGAAGCTAAAATTAAAAAATGCCAAAGATAGATCATTAGGACTTTATAGCTGGGGTGATAGTCATTAACAGCTTTTAAACTCTTTGTATGAGAGTGGCAGATGAGGAATCTCACTAGGATTACACAGGAGAATGGGCCAATGTGGATGCATTAGTTAGTGAGCATTGAGGATGTCAGAAGAATAAAAGCAGTTTAAGCCTACAGCTAGCAAATAGAAGTAATGTAGATTAGATGACCTTCTGGTTAGATAACCTGGTGCTATTTAGTTGACTTTATAGGGGCAGTTTTGGGAGAGAGTGAGAGATATTTTTAAAATGAAATTTAGGTTTCTATTTTGGGCCATTAGATTGATGCAGTCATTCACAAAGTACAGAAAGACAGAAGACAGTGATGGAGGAAAGTTTACAAAGCTGAAAGCCCTCTTAGAGGAATGGAAAAGACTATGTTCAAGTTTCAGAGACACTGAATTTGAGGCACTTAGGATATATATCCCGGAGGAGCAGTCTTGCAAATATTTTCAATACGTAGTAGAAATTCTCTTATCTGAAACATCAGAACTGGTTTGTTGTCAGTTATTTGCTTCAAGTGGGAAAGTACACATTAAGGCATACATGAACGCGGAAACAGTCTAAAAATCATACATTAAGTCATATTATCTTATTCACCGATGTTGTACTATAGGCCCAGGACTTTTCTTGGAATATTTGTTTACCCACTGAAGTAATTGATCATCTTTTTTTATGTAGTATATGCTCAAAATAAATCATCTATGACTGCAAGACTTGTTTATTTAATGTGCACTATAAACAAATCAAAATGTTTTTTCACTATTTTCTTCAGTCTTTTCCTGTTGCCATGCCTACACCACAGTTCATATAATTTATTCAGCATCTCACCTTAATTTAGGATTTTTAAAGCATTAAACTTCATTGTTGCAGGTATAAACCCTATCTCTCTGCGTTCGTATTTCTTCATCTTATTTAATCTTGAATTAAATTATGTAATGATAATAAATGCAACATGCACAAAGTGATTTGAGAATCAACAAATCTGAATCTTGGCAAGAAAATTATCAACAGTAGTGAAAATAAGTGTAAAGGCATCCTACAACACAGCCTATTATGTTCACATTCTCTGTTGGGATTCAGTTTTATGGAAAATATGAAATGAAGAATTTGATCACTCAGATGGAAAAACAGATCATGGTGGGGGGGGGAAGAAACTACTACACAGGTCTGAAGTTCAAGGGAAGTATACACTAAAGAAAATTACTTTGAAATCGTCTCTCCGATCATTTTAATGAAAGTGTTAGAAGGTTTAAGATTAGCCCCTGGGAGAGGATATAAAGAGAGAAGTGGATCCTGGAAATAACAATCAACATTTAAGCTTGAAAAGAGGAGAAAGAAACTAAGGAGTACACAGAGAAGAATATAAACTAGAGAATTATAGTACCATGGAAATAATGGCAAGAGATGGTTTCAAGTAAAAGAGTTGAGAGTTGCCAATAGGGATAAGCAGTTAAGTAAATAAGAGTAAATAAGAGCTGCATTTTTCATTTAGTGACCTAAGCCATTTTTGTTTGTCAGTTTTGATAACCTAATTTCAGTAATCATCATATATAGCACAGTTAAATTTGAGCAATGTGAGAAAACATCATTATATAAGAAAAGCTGGATTAGACTGTCATACTATACTATATGAGAAACAATTGTGGGTACACATAAGCCCCCAAAGCATTCATTGAACAATATGGGAAATAGGTATAAGGAAGTCAGAGTTTTTTTTTTTTTTAAGGTCTAATATTTTAACTTTATATGAGATATCTGTTCTTTTACAACTCACAATGAATATAAATTTCAGTGTATTGAATATCTTTAACTTGGTATCATATGATAAGGATCAAATATTTCATATTTTTTATCACTTAACATGCTTCCACTGAGATAACAGATTAAAATAATTCACAATTTATCAGTTTCATAAAGTCATTTCTTTGTTTTCACCTTTTAATCATATAACTCAATACATTAAATAATCTTATTTTCCCCTTCACTCTTTCATTGACCAATCAAAATGTTAAGAAAAACTTCTCTGGAATAATTTCATATATTATTTCTTAGAACACAGTGAGAATTTCATTTTCCCTTGTGTCTTCATGGTTGCTTTGCTTTTTTCCTTTAATTAGTGAACTATAACTTAAGACATATTTACAATTTATAGGCCATCTGTAATGGTTTTATTAAAAAAAGGATATTAATTTTAAATAAGTTGGGTTATACGTGGCATTCAACCCAGCATTTTGAACTTTCTGTAGAATGGGAGCACCAGGACTGGACTGTAGGCTCTCTATTCCTCTTCTGATCCACACAGGTACTATAGTGAAATAAAGACAAGCTCCATGTTGAGATATGAGGGAGGATATAAGACTCATTCACTCAGGATCAATCAAGTCATTTCAGTTAGTTGCTGATGATCTCCTTTTGTGTCAATCAGCCTGGTGAGTTAGAATTTAGCAAAATATCCATCTAGACCCTTCTAGAAATGTTTTCCCTTGCAAAGTCTGTTCTTGGACACTTCAGAGTGATGCATCCCAGGTGCCTCTACTCACCGGAGGTACATCTGTTGCAGCATATGCAGGAAAGCTGGGAACCTCACTAGAGGCTTTCCAACATCATAGGTTAGATAACCTAATGTTTTCTTTTCTTTCTTTTTTAAGATTTTATTTATTTGAGGTAGAGAAAGATAGCATGAATGGGGTGGGAGAAGCAGAGGAGAAAGAGACTACCCATTAAGCAGGGAGCCCAAAACAAACCAACAAACAAAAACAACCAAAAAACAAAAACAAACAAACAAAAAAACAAAAAAGCAGGGAACCCAGTGGGGCTCCATCCCAGAACCCAGGGATCATGACATGCCCCAAAGTCAGATGCTTAACCGAATGAGCCACCCAGGCGCTTTGGTAATGTAAGATTTTCTAAGAATCAGCTCTTGTGCCCCCCATTGAAGTTTCTCTATATTGAAAATAAGGTAAAAAAAGGAAAAAGGCAATGAGAAAATAGAACAAAAATTTAAAAGAACAATATTGGAATATTAATAATGAATTTATAAATATTTTCTAGTATATCACTATCTTAGGATGAATTGATTTTTTTAAAGTATTACTTGATTTTCTCATTCACCTCTTTTGACTTTCCATAATTCAATTCCATAATGCAATTGTAGTTGCCTGAGCTATTTTGCAGACTTGTTGAGTCAAAACCTCTAGGGTTGACACCAAGTGGATCTGGATTTTCTCTAAGCTTGACTCAACAATTCCTACCTCTGTAAATGAGAAAATTCTTCCATTTTTATTCACCGTAATATCTGAGGAACACTGATTACAAAGTTACTCTTCGATGGCATATGTGACTATGGAATAGAGCTCTATCAGTAGCATCAGGAAAGCATGATCCATGTATACACATCACTGTGAAAATATCTTCTTGGGTTATATTCTTCAACTGGTAACATTTCAACCAAGAGGCTCATGAAAATATCTTCAGAGCTGCTCTTTTAGTTCAAGAGTAAAGTTCAGAAGACTAACAGTAGAACCAGATTTCCTATATTCTGGAGAGACACAGAGAGAGAGAGAGAGAGAGAGAGAGAGAGAGAGAGCTGCTGGGGAGAAAAAGGGAGAGAGAGAAGCTCAATGTCCTCACAACATACCATATAGTATTTAGAAATGCAGTCTTTGAATGGAGAGGGCTCCAGCACCAGGGTCTGCCACTTACTTTCTGTGGAATTTGGACAGCTTTGTTAACCTCTCTGGACCTCTCTTTTTCCTAAGTAAAATAGAAATATAATACCTACCTCACAGTTTTGTCAAAAGGATAATAAAATCAAGTGCTTACACAGTTCTGGCATATAGTAAGCACTCGATAATGGCAGCTATCATTTTTTTTAAATCTTTCCTGCCTCTTTTTCATGGCTAATGAGAAGCAGAATCTGAGATAAGAATGTCTGTGAAAATGACTTATTTAAAAAGTGCTTTCAGGAGAAAGGTAATAGGAAAAACAGAAAAGAAATGTAAATCAAGAAGTATGTTATTTCCAGAAAGTTCCACAGAGAGTAAAAAAAAAAACCTGATGCCTAGGGGAAAACTTGGAAGAGTAAGTTCCTCTTGAGTGTTTGTCTTGATTAGAAGCATAGTGAGTTTTCAATTCAAGCACCAATCAATCATTGGGTAAGAGTAGCCTTCAGGAAACACAAACTCTCAGCCTCTTTCAACTCTCTGCAAGTGTAGGCAGAGTGGCATAAGTATTCCAAGGGAAGTTCTCAGAAAAGAGTTGCTGGTACAGACCCTTCGACATACAATTATAGAGAGGCCAGGGAAGTGGCACACACAGAGTGAAAGAAATTCCAGTGTCTGCTATACAGGCTTTATTTCCTCTTTTCCCTTTATACTTTCACTCATTCGGACCATATCACACTTTTTGCTTTGTTCTTTTTTTTTTAATACAGAGGATTTTCTTTCCTTTTTTAAAGATTTTATTTATTTATTTGACAGAGAGAAACACAGTGAGAGAAGGAACACAAGCAGAGAGAGTGGGAGAGGGAGAAGCAGGCCTCCCACTGAGCAAGGCTGGATCTCAGGATGCTGGAATCATGACCTGAGCCAAAGGCAGATACGTAAAGACTGAGCCACCCAGGCACCCTCTTTTGTTTTCAAATAGGGTTTATTTGACTTTCCTACTATCTGCCTCCAAAAGTTTCCAAAAATTACTTTATCTTAAGAGGAGATACTATGAAAATACTTTTATACTTTTATAAGGTAAAAGATAATTCTCCTCATGTCCCTCACATTTTTTCATGCTTTGTAAGTGAGGCACTGACTGCTTTTAGTTTTGAATCATTTTTAACAATGTTTAAATAATAAGCACATTGGAAAAGAATGATAGTTTCTCTAGAAAAAAGGATAGGCATGCTTACTGTCTGTTTTAAAAAATATATTTATCAGGTCCTCTAGACTCAGAATTTCTCTTCTTCAATGCAACCAATTAGGTACAGATGTCATCTGATTCTTTTTCATATTAACCTGTTGGAATTGGGGTTCAGAGAAGCTGCATGAAAATGCTGATACTCAGACCATTCCTGTGAGTACGTATTGTCCTTCATCACTGACCTTAGAGTCTCCTGCTTCTATCGTAATCCATGAAATGGTGGCAGGTCAACTTGTAACCTTTGTAGTAGGTTAAATCTCAAAACCCTCACAGCTTTTGATTGAAAGGATTCCATATAATATTGTTTATATCATTTATTATTGGTTTACCTTTATTCTTGTTATTTTTTTATTTCAGTCACTTTCTCTAAGAGATTCTCTTTTCCATGAATAAAGTACACTTACGGGTGCCTGAAGGGCTCAGTTGGTTAACTGTTTGACTCTTGATTTCGGCTCGGGTCATGATCTCCGGGGTCATGGGATGAAGCCTACTGTGGGGTTCCTCACTTAGCAGAGAGTCTGCTAAAGATTCTCTTTCTCCCACTCCCTCTGCCAGTCCCTCCTGAACTCTGTGTCTCTCCCTTTCTCTCTAAAATAAATAAATAAATCTTAAAAAAAGGTATAATTAAAGGAAATGCTTGTCTCAAAATATTTGAAGAAAAATTATTTCTACGTCTTAAAATACACGGTTTATTCAGAACAGAAAAAAAATTACAATGATAATTTTATCTATTGAATGTAACTTTTTTCTTTAATTGTATTTATATGTTTATAGATGACAAGCATAATAATTCCAAAATGTCAAGGTATTGAGGCCACAGCAAAGGCATTGACTCACAAAGATGAATAAGTCCCTAGTGACCAGTATTACACAGAGGATACCAGAGATGAGCCAGAATACCTTGTGTACAGATACCCTCATGTAAACCATCACTTTTGAAACTTATTTGGGATCCCTCATTTGCAAAGTCCCAACAATTAGAACAGAGATAGACAGAAAGGGGAAGTAACACTTTAAAAAATGGTGAAAGAAGGAACTAAAGCCTTGTAAATTAGGATTCTTCCAACCAATAAACAAAGAGAGTTTAGATGTTTGAGAAGTTCCTTTATAAGCCACAAAACAATATGTTGTCTTTGTTCATTTTGTAAATATGGTAGACTATCTTTTTGTGGGGAGTAAGAGGGTACTAAATTGGAAGTGGGTCAGAGACGTAATTTTTTCTTTTCGAGCTGTTACAATAACTAGGAGTATAATCCTTATCAGCAGTATCTTCCTGTGATAGGGATCTTTTTCCCCATTATAAGCAGGAAGCCAGATTCAATAATGCTTAATGAAATGGATGACCATATTTTATAAGGAATTACATTAGTTGTTCTAAATTATACCTTTACCTATCCCTGTATATCCTGATCCAGAAAACCTTAATAAGAAATTAAAATAATTCTCAAAATAGCACTCAATTTAAAATAATTGGCTCAAATCTTTTAAAAGAGAACATATGTCTGGAATGGTAACTAGTATATAATACATATTACATTCTGGCACCCTCTGGATTCAGAAGATAGGGTATCTCAGATGTTTTATATACTAATTATTTATACATAGATTTTAAGTGATTCTCTGTTCATCTTTATAATTTATAAATTCTAAAAATAGAAACTAACAGTGGTTTTGTTCATCTAAAATATATTTTCCAAAATTCTAATTTATTAACTTTGACTTGAAGCAATTTTTATCCTGACAGTTAGTCTGGACATAAAAATATATTGTGAATGAATGAGATTAATAGCATTGGTCATAGTCTTTTAGAAAAAGAAATGTTTATAAGAAAAGCAATATAGCCTTTACTCCTTTTAGCTTCAGTCTCATGATGCTCTTGGAAAAGTAGAGTGGATTTAATAATAGTGTTATGCCTTTGCTATAAATCTCTGGCACCCCCAACTGAGATATACTGCAGAAATAATATGACTGAAAGTCAGGTACAACTGTGTGCCAACAAAACACTATTCTTTCTCTAGAGGGAAAAGTAAATGAGGAGATTAAAATAAACAACATTATAGACATTGTAACTATACAAAGTTGTCAAGGAAGAGGCAAAAATGTATGCATTATTGAGCTAGTTTTAAAACAAATTATAGTCACAGGCCATATTTCACATAATGCCACAATGGTGGGTAATACATAAATTATTATAGGATACTTCCTGATGTCTATCCAATAGTTTAGTTTTGTTTTGTTTTTTTCCACGTGGCCACTCCTTATCCATAGAACCCTTGATGTACAAAATAATAAATCTTCCTTACTGTTTGTATCTTACGAAATTGAGCTTTTTATTTTTGATACATTTCAGCTGACTGAAATCCTCCTTGTCAGAGTTAATAATAAGATTAACTTATGCATAGGATGTATACATCTACTGATGCCCACCTCCCTCCCCTTACCAGTTGACAATCATTGATCTCTTTACTTTCTCTCTGGTTTTGCCTTTGCAGAATGTTATACAATTGAAATCATATAGTGTGTAGCTTTTCAATACTGACTTCTTCACAAAACAAGATGCATTTAAGTTGCATTCGTATATGTCTATGGCTTGATAGCTTATACTTTTAAACCCTCACCCATGTGCCATGACATGGATGTAGCACAGCCTGGTCACATATTGGAAGATGGATTGGTTGCTTCTAGGTTTTGGTAATTGTGAATAAAGCTGTAAACATTCATGGGATTTGTGTTATTTGTGGGAGTCTATTTCTGGGCTCTTTATGTTGTTCTATTGATCTATTTATCTGTTCTTCACCCGTATGTATCACCCTATCTTGGTTACTGTAGCTTTATAGTAACTCTTCAAGTTGAATATTGTCAGTATTCCAACTCTTTTCTTCTTCAAGATTGTGCTGGCTCTTCTAGGCCTTTTGCTTTCCATGTAAAATTTAGAATCAGTTTGTCAATATTCACAAAACAGTTTGCTGAGATTTTGATTGGAATATGTTGAATCCATAGCTCAAATTGGGCAAATTGACATCTTAATAATAGTGTGTTTTTCTACTCAAGAAAATAAAACATTTCTCCATTTACTTAGACCATCTTTTATTTCTTTCCATTTATTAATCCTAAATTTATTTATACATCATTTTTATTGTCCTTATATAAGTGGTTGTTATACATTGAATTTTATTCCCCCAAAACTCATAGGTTGAAGTCCTAATTCCCCTTGTGACTATATTGTGCAACAGGGCCTTTAAGAAGGTAATTAAGGTCAAATGAAGTTATAAGGGTGGGGTCCTAATCCAATAGAACTAATGTCTTTATAAGAAGATGAGAGGTACAAGGACTGTGCACACTCAGAGACAAGGCCCTGTGAAGACAGTGAGAAAACCACAGAGAGCCACAGAGATAGTTCTTACCAGAAATCAACCCTGCCAGCGCTTTGATTTTGGACTTGCAGTCACCCAAACTGTGAGAAAATAAATTTCTGTTAAGCTACTCAGTATGTGGTGTTTTATTATGGCAGCCTGAGCAGTCTGAAGCAGTAGTGTTTTAATTTCAAATTTGAATTATCCATTGCTGACATTTAGAAAAGCAATTGACTTTTGTGTACTAACCTCGCATGCCATGACCTTGCTATACTCACTTTGAATCAAGAATGTTTCGCTGATTGTTTCAGACTTTCTACATGGGCAATAACGTCATCTGTAAACAAGAAGCTTTGTTTCTTTTTTTCCAATTTGTTACCTTACTATTTTTTTTTTCCTTCTTGTATTAAATAGAACTCCCAGCATAGTGTTGAATAGGAGTGGTAAAGGGGGGTCATCTTTGTCTTTTTCCTGATTTTAGGGGAAAAACATCTAGTTTCTCAAGTTAAGTATGATATTAGCTGTAGGTTTTTGTTTTTTTTTTTTTTTAAATAATTGGCCCACAGTTCTTGGATATTATCATCTTTTCTATTTTTTATTTTTTATCTGCTGGTATTCAGGTTGGGAATTTTCTACTGACATGTTTCAAGCTCACTGATATTCTCTTTGGCCAGATTTAGTCTGCTAATGTACTCTTAAAAGTCATCCTTTATTTTTTTTAGTCTTTGATTTTTAGCACGTCCTTCTGAAACTTGCTTTGTTTCTCTGCTTACATTATGCATCTGTTCGTACATGCTGCCTATTTTTTTGCATTGGCACCTTCAATATAGTGACTATAGTGATTTTGAGTTTCCCACTTAATTATTCTAAAATCTGATTAATATTTAAATTCAGTAGTTAAAATCTCAATTTTTGGTTAGCTTGAGTCAATGGGCTGTGACTCCGAAGCATTTCATAATCCTCCTCCCTCCCTTTTTGTCTTCTATCTTTACATAATAAGACAGAATGACTAGAGGGATCAGGAGTTATCTAATTGCCCTTCCCCAGGTCATATAATGCTCTGATAAAGTCATCTCCCCTGGATACTAAACTTTTGTTATGGAGACAGCTCTGGACATATTTCAGAATGGTTACATATTTTCTAAGTATATTTCAAAATGGGTACTTTTCTCCACCTCCTGACCTATATATTAGGGAGATTTTCTCCAACTTTCAGTGAGTGTACCTAGTAGGGTTGCTGAAGGTAAAACCCATCAAATTTTAGGAACTCCACTAGGACTGGGCCCCAGGAGTCTTTATCTGTCAAGCCAGTATACACTCAGCCTGCACAAATTCAACAAAATCACCAGTTAAGTGTTTTTACTGATCACTGGCTCTAGGACTTCAGCTCCGGGTAGGTTGATCATGGCCATAATTGTCTTTACTTGCTCGTCTCTCCAGATTTCTGAGGGACTGTTGTCCTACGATCTCAACAATCTGAAGGATCTAAAATAAATAAATAAATAAAAATAAACCCACTCAAACAAACAAACAAAATAATAAGTTTTGGTTTTTCAGTTTTATCTTCTTTGAAGATGAGAGTAATGAATTCCCAGCTCTTTATATGATGACTTACAAAAGTCTGTAAAAGGATGTTTTAATCTCTGTTATGTATAATTGTGAATAAAGAAACTGTAGTTCATGAAGAAATTGCCTATAAGGAATGAAAGTCTCTAAGTGAAATATAATGAAAAACATCTTAGACTTAAGATTTATTCATTATCTTCAATACCATCTTTTTTTCTGTTTGGAGATTTGTTCTTGTACCAATTAGGGGTCTTTCAGGTACAAATGACAAATAGACAATTCAATTTAGCCAGAGCCAAAGATTAATATAACTGCTATGAGTGGAATTCCCTAGACCAGGTCTTCCCAGGCTTGACTGGAATCAGGATCTCAAAAATCATATTTAGGGATTTCTTTCTGCTATTGCATGAGGTAGGAGGTAAAGCACAAAGTTTGGTATCCCTATAGGACCATGTGCATACAAATTCTCTGTTCCCTCTCAACTCCAAATCCACTCTTATCTTTCCTGTTCTGCAATAATGGATCTGGAGTTTTTAAGATTTCTCCTTTGAAAACAGCAAGATATTAATTTTTGTCAGTATAGGGTGATATAAGTATGGACTTAGAGAAGAGGTCATCTCTTTCTGGTTCTAATGCATTTCTATTTTTATTTTTCCAGCTTTTCTCACTATTGCCAGTATGTGTGTTGTTGGGGACAGCCCAGCTGTACATGCAGAGAAAGAGCCCTGGCTCAGTGACAACCTCAATGAAACCATTGCTATATGAACAACGCATGTCTGAACTGTGTGCCCTCCAGCCAGCTCATGATGTCCCGATGCTTCTTTCTCTTTCTTGCACCTGTCCTCCAAACTTGGCTTACCTCAGCCTGGAAGGGGTTTTTTTTTTCCTTGCCACTCTCAGCCATAATTTCCTGCCCTCTTGTATCCCAGAAGTGTATGCTAGCTTCAGCCCACCTGTACCCTGAAAATGTGTTTCCTATTTTCCAATTAGTTTCCTGCCACTGGCCTTAGCTGCAACTGCACCCCGGAGGAATATTTCCTGCTCGCTTGATGACTGCACACCAGCTCTTACCTGGAGCTACTCAGAGAGCTTTTCTGCCTTCCACTAGGTTAAAGCAACACTTTTCCAGTGAGGTCTGGATAATAGCCTTGGGAATTGTGCCTTTCCAAGTCTGTTCCTTCCTTAACTACTCCAGGACATTCCCAGGCTATTCATTAGACCCCTATAGAAACTCTATAATTATACTCCCTGTTTGAATTACTTTGTGGTTTTTGTCTTCTAATTGTACCCTCATTGATACAATATATCATGGTGATGGAGCATACCCCAAAGGATTATTTCAGGAAAAAGGTAATGTGATTTTTGTGTAACTCACAGATTTAAAAGGCATCATCATATAGATTTAACAGATTATATATAAAGGAATAGTATATCATTTGTTTCCTACATTATTTTCTTTAAAAATTACTATATTTAACCATAATTATGATTTTTTAGTGCTCTTTTAAATGTTTTTAACACAATTTCCCTGTGTGGATAGTATATTTAACATTGTTCCTTTCAACCCTATCCACAAAAAAAGAGAAAGAAGGAGAGTGACAGAGACACATGTCCACAGCATCTGATCAATATTCATTCATAGCTTTATGAAGAGTGAGAATGAGAAGTAATATTTGAGAAACTCTGAATTTTTTAAAGTTGGCATGTTGTTATATACCTACATATGTCAATTCTATTGAGAATCATATATTTCTTATCAATTTCCACAACTTTTTTCTTATGATTAGTAATTTTGTTGAATAGTTTCACAAATTACCTTTTCTTCTTTATTAATAGAGTATGCAGAGAATTTTTTATGCCATTGCTAAGTTTGCCATTGTTCCCTTTACATTTATACCAATTTTCTATTATATGTTCAAGAATCAACTCTTAGAATTTTCACCACCCCATCATTTTTAAATTAATTAATCAATTAATTAATTAATCAATCATTATCCTTTTAATTAACATGTAATATACTATTTATTTCAGGGGTACAGGTCTGTGATTCATCAGTCTTACAAAACACTCAGTGCATTACTTTTATTATCACTTCAATAATCAGGTATCTTCTGGTGAGCATTTTAAAATAAAAAACAAAGTTGTTTCTTTCATATTAACAGGTTTTCATGTGTAAAGAGATTATGAAATATGTAATAATGAATTACAAACTTCACAAATATATGTAATAATGAATTACGGACAAACATTGCCCAGGTCCCTTTAAAAATCTGAGAAAATTCTCTGCTTTGTCTATTCAAAGAAGTATTACTCTGCTTAATCCAGGAGACCTTTCTTCTCCATTCCACCAATATATTGTAGGCCAATAGTTTTTTGATTATCAGTCATATAGTCTTGACAGAAATAATCAAGAATCCAAGTTGTTGTTTCATGAAGTATTAGTAGAAACTGGCTGTCATGATGTGTATGTGTGCATGAGGGTGTGTGAGAGAAAGAGATTCTTTTTGTCTTTAACTTACGGCAACTCTTCTAATCCTACAGAATGTCTAGTCCAAGATGTTTCTCACCATAAGCTAAAGTCCAATAATTATCTTCCCAAATGGCACAGGGATGATTTAGAATTTTAGTGGCCATCCTGGGAAGCTTTTGGCATCTTAAGTACAATACATCTAACAGAAGCCTTAGAAAAAAAAGTAGGCAAAGTATCAAACCATAATAGATGGCCTTTGTTACTATTATGCTGAGGCCTTAAAATGAAATTCAAATCCATCATCTCCTCCCTCAAAGAACTTCTGGTAAAGGCCAAAGAAAAGAAACAACTACCCTTGAAATCATCTCAAATGCATTCTTATGCTCCAAATCTTATGCCCTACTTTAGATTCACCTCCTATTTACATAGCTTCCATCCCTTCTCATGCTCCTCTAAATCCATGTGAGAACTACCATTTTATTCAAGATTTTCTGCATAATGCTACCTGAATTTTAGTGATTGGCTCCAAAAGACTTTCAAAATATATTTTAAGTGTCCTTGACAGCTGACGTAAAAGAATCACTGTTCCTTATTTTTATTAATGGACTAAGACCAGAAATAGTATATTTAATAAAAAAATAAATTAGAGTGTGAATTTTCAGACTTGAACAATCTAATTTAAGAGCAAATATTTTTAGAAGTCTTAGAAAATTGATAAGCTAAAAAACAAAGCAAACATGGCTTTTGCAAAAAACGACGAATTGCACTTGGAAATAGAAACAGTATCAAAGGATCATCTATAAGGTGACTATTGGCTAGGAAGGAGCATAATGTTTCTGAAACTGCAGAGCTACAGTTCATCACTTGGTAGTGATTTGCCAGCTGAAGAGAGTACATTAGGTAAGGAAAGATTACTGGCTATTCAAAATGATCCAAAACTAACAACCAAAAAGCAACTGAGGGAATTTCTAGGATTGACTGGTTATTGTAGATAAAGAATATTCAAATTCTCTGAAATAGTAACATTCTTACATCATTTGACCCAGTACTTGTTACACTCTCCCCACTGAATCCTAATAAACTGTGAGGACTGAAACCCTCTACATTATAATGCAATTCTGGGAGGACAAGTAAATAGAATATTGATGCTGGGGTTCCCAAAGACAGAATTTTCCCACTTTTTTTTTTTTTTTTGAATAAGACAGTTAAAGACAATTATCCGGCCATTAATATCTGAATGTTTTTCTTTCTTTCTTTCTTTTTTTCTTTGCAAGATATGAATCTTTGTGTCTAATCCATGCCTTCTCTTGGCCTTAAATCCAGCAGGTAATTCTTTTTGCATTTGAAAGAGTTTTGAATAGGGATATTTTGTGGAATTTACCTTGATGAACCGCAGATATCTATAGCAAATATCGTTTACTACTATTATGATAGTAGTCAGATTTATCACAGAGAAAAATAACAGTTGATTATTCAGAAATAGGGTTTCCTCTGGCTATTTAAGAAGTAGTGGGATGCCTATAATTTTCCTGCACACCTCTTCCTAAGTATATTGTGTCATTGTAAAGATTTTCTAATTTGTTTTAAAGGTTTTTGCTAGTGATTTTATGTGCAGAATATTAGCCATACAATGATAAAAATAATGATAATAATAAGAATTAGAAGTAACACTTCCAAGCATATAAAATGTAGCTGAGTAATGTTTTCAGATTTATTTTTTGTTAATGTGGCTTTTTAATGAATAAAAAATAAAGAAGGTAGAACTTAAATTTAAAATACATTTTTTTGGGGTGCCTGGATAGCTCAGTCAGTTAAGTGTCTGCTTTAAGCTCAGATCATGAACTAGCCCCCTGTCGGGCCCCACATCAGGCTCCCTGGTTGGTAGGGAAACTGCTTCTTCCTCTCCCTCTGTAGGTTGCTCCCCCTGCTGTGCTCTCTCTCTCTCTCTGTCTAATGACTAAGTAAAATCTTTAAAAGTAAATAAATAAAATAAAATAAAATACATTTTTCACATAAATACAAAGTTAAATATGAGGTCCAATTCTTCTACCAAAACCTACCAACTTATCAGGAATTTAAGATTGTTTACTATTGCATTTCTCCCTATAAAATTGCGCCTATACATCTCTATCTGCACACACACACATAAATATATACAATCCCAACACAAAAATGTATTTTAATTAATAGTAGACTGAGCTATAAATCGTCATTCATTTTAATTTTATAACATATCTTTTCATACTCTTAGATAAAACTTTTTATAACATTATATTTTTAAATTTATTGACAAAATTTTCTCCTTTTATTCATTCGTAAACCTTTCATTTTTATCTGTGTATGTTAGTTTTATGCCAGTCTCTATCCTTATGTAAATTTGCTTTCTCTCTCTCTTTGTATCTCTCTCTTTCCCCTTCATTGGTCATACTTTCCAAGAAGTAATGTACTTTTCAAGGTAATCTCTATTATTTCACAACCAGCTTTGAGGATTGCTGTATCTTTTTTTTTCTTTTGTATAATTTTTCTATATACCGTAATTTGTTAGTTTTTCTTTTGTATTGTAGATTTTTAATCTTTAATTTTTGTTCTTGTTTCCTTCACTTAAAATGTAATGAATTCATTTACATTATCCTGTTTAGTGATAAAGATACAGCTTTGCAATATCCATAAGTTGGATTTAAGGCATTTTAATTTCAAACTTTCTTTTTGTATTTAAATTTTGCTTTATTCATTCATCTGGTAACCATTTTAGAACATTGATATTAGTTTTTTTTTCATATATCTTTAAATCGAGTTTCACCTCTAGATTTATTGCATTTTGATCAGAATGTGCTCTGCAATATGCCTATTTAGAAGTTACTAATGTGTCTTTGTGACAGTGCATTATCTTTAAATTTTACATTAAACGTTGAATTCAAGATCTTTTACGTGGATGAACAGTTGATGCCTGCAGTCCTAGGCCACCTCAGGCCACATAATGTTGTGAAGTTATAATATACAGACTGTGATGTCCTACCCAGCTAGGACTTTCCATGTAAATATTGTAAATGTGAGAGGTAAGAGGTGATGTTTTATAAATATTTGATCATTTTTGTGGGTTTAATATTTCCAGAAATCAAGTGGTAGGTATATCTAAAGAAATAACTTCTCTCTGTTTATGGCTGAGTGTTAACCTTTTTTCTTCTCTTTCAAATATGCTTTATCAGAGAGGGACTTACTACTAATCCTAATTCTATGTATAATTTGCCTTTTGCGGGGAGGTGGATAAAAACAAAGGTAATTAAGTTTAAGTTGTTCATCACCTCCTTTTATGTGCGAGGTTTCTCAAGCACCCCATTATTGGTTAACCGCTAAATGCTGGAGGATAGGAATTCCTGACATCAAGTAACATCTCATTAACATGAACAGCTAGAGGCTGAAATGGAAGGCACCATAGGGACTAATTACCTGAAAAGATTTAAATAGCAAACACCTAACAGAATCTTTTCCATAGAAAGCAAAACTCTGTTAACCCATGTATAAAGTTTCTGTATGCCTAAGACTAATATTTATTTGAAATTTAAATGTTTTAAAGTCCCTCCATTGTAATGCTGCTCTGTGACAAAAAATCTTTCTCTGCCATTTGCCTCATTCAATCTTATTTCATGGTATTAGGAATTTCACGGAGCTGGTGCATTTGGTATAGCAATTCTCAGGAATATGTGTCAGTGGAGACCTCAGAGAAGTACACGCATTTTCTCATCCCTGCTGTTGTGAGGCCCAAGGAAGCCATTTGATTATATTTGACTAGAAGATAATTAAACATTTGTCAGCGTTGTTTGAACAAGACTTCTCATCCTAGGAACCCCAGACTCCAGAGGCTTTGTGTAGTCCCTGAAATTGCAGGCCATATTTTCTATGTATGTATGTATGTGTATATTTCTTTCAGAAGAAGTCGATTCTTTTGAATTATACACACCCCAACATATTTAAAAACCCTAAAGTATTTCTGCCACAAGTATAAAAAAAAGAAAAAAAAAGATGTGGCATGTATCTTTAAGGGGAGGAGCAGGCGTATTTGATAGGAAAGGAAGAGAGAGAGAGAGCTTATTAGTCATTTAAGGCTGAATTCACCAGTGCAGGTGGGGGAACTTTTTAGCCTCCTGTGGTAAAATGAGAACATACAGTGCTCTCAATTGTAAGGATTGTCTTTTATTCTGAGCGCATCTTTTACTATATTTAAAACTTAAATTCTGATTTCTTTTATTGAATAATAGTGGGTTTTTTTTGTTTGTTTGTTTTTGTAATCTTACATGCTAAAATTCTAAAGAAAGACCATGCCCGATCTTTCTTTCTTTTCCTTTTCAAAAACTATGGGTTTTTGGATACTGCAGCTCTAGATTTCCCTCACCCCTATAAATACCCTCTACATTGAAAGTCTCTGTCCGAATCAGTCACTGGTCCCAGGGTGACAAGCCGTCTGGTCTGCCCAGGACTGAGTAGTTTCTGGGGATATAGAACTTAAGAGTGCTGAGAGAGGGGGCGCCTGGGTGGCTCAGTGGGTTAAGCCGCTGCCTTCGGCTCAGGTCATGATCTCAGGGTCCTGGGATCAAGTCCCGCATCGGGCTCTCTGCTCAGCAGGGAGCCTGCTTCCCTCTCTCTCTCTCTCTCTCTGCCTGCCTCTCCGTCTACTTGTGATCTCTCTCTGTCAAATAAATAAATAAAATCTTTAAAAAAAAATTAAAAAAAAAAGAGTGCTGAGAGAAATAAGATTGAAAAGCACTGAAATCCACTGACATCAATAATAAAACTTGTTGATTAAGAAAATCATCTGGGACATTGGTATATATGTCAATCTATAAGAAATACATATCTAAATGGCAGTATTATGAAATGTTTTTTTTTTTAAAGATTTTATTTATTTATTTGACAGAGATCACAAGCAGGCAGAGAGGCAGGCAGAAAGAGGGGAAGCAGACTCCCCGCTGAGCAGACAGCCCATGCAGGGCTCAATCCCAGGACCCTGAGATCTTGACCCGAGCCGAAGGCAGAGGCCTAACCCACTGAGCCACACAGGTGCCCCCACAATGAAGCTTCTAATGGTGTATATCTCCCAGGGTTCCAGGGTAGGAAATTTCAAATAGCAGTTGTTTATGTTTGGGGCATTTTCATGAGAAGAGGTACAGTAGGCAACACTGTAATTCTCTATAGCCTCTTACCTGTGACATTGCTTGTTATCTGCACATTAGTATAGCCTGATGTCTAATACATGTAAATGGTATTTGCAAAACAACGTCATGCTTTCTTCAAGGTTTGACTGTGCTCAAAGGGCCTTTGTCATTTGAAGATTGTAAAGGTGAACTAATTGATCATGTCTTCTATTTTCCACTGTTTGAACAACAAATGCGTATAGACAGCTATGACTGTAGTATTTACCAATTAATCTGCACAGTCCATATTTAAGTCGTAAAGGGTTTCAGGGCAATATAAGTATTACATGTCAATTTGGCTGAGCCATGTTGCCCAGATATTTGGCCAAACATTATTTTGGATGTTGCTGTGAAAGTGTTTTTTGAATGACATTAACATATACATAGATGGACTTTGAATAAAGCAGAGTATTCTCCATGTGGGGAGACCTCATTCAATCAGTTGAAGGCCTTAGCAGAACCAAGTCTGACCTCTCCCAAACAAGAGGGAATTCTGTTTGCAAACTGCCTTTGGACTCAGACTGCAATTCTTCCCTGGTCTCAAGACTTCCCATGTACCCTGAAGATTTTGGACTTGTACCTCTATAATTGTGTAAGCCAATTCTTTAAAATAAATCTCTCTCTGTGTAAACACACATCCTGTTGGTTCTGTTTCTCTGGAGAGCTCTGACTGATACAGTGAGTATATCTTAAAGTCATTCTTGTTCAGAAACCATGTAGCTTACCAGCATTTGTATTTCCCAATTTACCAGGGTTAAAGAGTTTGAGAATTCTTACATAGTATCAAATGTGCACAGTTATAATTTTTAAATTTTTAAAATTTGCTGTCTGTTCACCTAATTACTGAGATAGCTTCTTGTCTCTAAAGAAGGGTACCCAAACAGAACTCACTACTTTTGAGAAGATGATGATTAAAAATCAAATATAAAAAGATGGGAATCTTAGGATAAACAAGCAGCTGTTTGTTGGCATGTTAATAGCAGACAGGATTTATGCGGACTTAATAGAGGTGTGATTATTGAACTGCAGCACAGATTAAAGTTGGTATCAATCCATATGAGGCCTTACTTATGTGAAAGAAGCTGAGAATAAGAAAAGAAAATCTAAAAAAAAAAAAAGAAAGAAAGAAAAAAGAAAAAAAATGGTTGGAGTCTAAAAAAGTTTAAAAAACAAATTCATTAATTATAAAATAAAGAATGGGTATTTTTTAATTTTTTATTTTTTAAGAATGGGCATATTTGAGGAATGGTAATTATTGATGACTATTCTTGGGTATAGACATGAAAAGTAGTAAGACAGAAATTGAAGCAAAAATTAAGTAAATTAAGTAGTAATAAAGAATTCTAGGTTATTTGAGTACTTTGCTCATTTATTTTTTTTATAAAATAGTGAGTATTAAATTTTAGAAAATTTGAACCTTGAATTTTTCACTCATCTTCATTGTAAATCTCATTCCCCTTTTCCATCCTATCTTTTGGAATAAGATATGAGGCTTGGTGCCAGCAGAGAAAATGCATATAACTCAGTAGCTTATCTAGCTAAAAAGTAATCAGAGGGGAAGAAGCAGATCCTTTGGAGTGGAGGAGAGGAAAGAATTAAAAATTAATTTCCTCTTTTCTCTTATAGCCGTTTTATCCTGGCATTGAACCTGGAGGATGTGAGTCTTAGGAGAAAAAGAAGAAAAGCAGAACCAGGAAGGATTTTTTGGCAGCTTTAATTTAGGACACAGAGATTGGATATGTTTCATATTCAGACTTTAAAAAGATCTCTGGGCTATCAAGAATTACAGTAGTAGGGTCTAATCAACCTGGGGAGATGATCAAAATCCATGGAAGCATCAGGTAGAGAATATGCCTTGAACTGTACGAGACACAAAAATGGCAAAATAGGTTGTTGAGGAATTAGGGAAATATATATATATATATATATATATATATATATATATATATACACACACACACACACACTCACACACACACACACATATATGTATATATATACACACACACATTGATCTGAGCCATATCCTTTGCCTGTTACTCAAAAACATTTAAAATTTTTGCTCTACTGAGACACTTGTAGCATGAAGACAGTGGTGAAGGAAAAGTAAACAGACCTGGAAAGTTGTTTTATAAGAGATGCTGATAAATTACTTGTAACTTTCAAGTTCTTCTTAAGCTACCCCTCCTTTCTTGCCCATCCTCTCCAGTCCCTGAGCTTTCAGTGGGACTTCATAAAAATGAAGTTTAGATCAATTACAGATAACAAAAACAATATTACATACTACCTTGTATAATTTAATCTCTAGTGTATAAAAGACATATCTGTTATGTTTCAGACTCATCCATATGAAAGAACAAGGAGTCACCTAAGTGAACTTGCCTAGTTCAAAGCTCAACTGTTAAAGGTGTCTCAAAGTCCTAATAACTGAAACTTACTGGAAATACTCCACACTCCATTTTCAAGTTATGGAATTACTACTATATGATAACCAAGACAGAAGAGGCATTGTTGATCTGAGAGAAGAGTGCTAGTTCAAATAGAGCAATTGGAGAAGACATCTTTTGGTCAGAGACCTGCTGAAAGAGATGCCAGAGAAAACCCTCTAACTCTTGGGACAAGAATGTTCCAAGCCAGGTGCATAGTCTTAAAGACCCTGAAACAAGAGCATGCTTTGTGCATTTGAAGAATAATAAAGAGGCTTATTTTTGGAACAGAGTGAAACAAGTGGAGGAAGTGGGAGATATTATCTTAGAAAATGGGAAGGAAACAATTTATACAAGGTTTTGTGGAGAATTTTAAAGACTTTTAGTGTTAATAAAACAGGAATAGCTGAGGGTTTGAGCAGAGATGTTACATGATCTAACTTACTTTTTTTTTCTTTTTATTCTGAACATTTTCAAATAAATGTTATTTATATTTCCTGAGCAACTTTTGAAAGTTTGCGATTTTCAAAGACTTGTTCAACTCATCTAATCTGTCAAATCTATCAGAATAAACTTGTTTATAATATTCCATTACTATCCTTTTACTGTCAGTGTATCTGTAGTGATGACCTTGTTTTATTACTTACATTGGTAATTTTATTTTGTATGTTTCATTCTGTTGGGGAGAAAGAATTCCTGTCCCCTCAAAGGTGCTTCTCGCCACACTAACAGTCAAATTAACATGAGACAGATTAACTGGAGAAAATCAAATTGGTACATATGGGCAATTCACACAGACATGCAAATTCCAAAGACAGGCAAAATGAGGTATATGTGTCACTCTAAACCAAGGAGATGGGGTGGGAGTCTGGGATGTCAGAGGAAAGGAATGCTTTTTACAGGGCAATAACAAGAGCAGATGTTTGGTAATGAGATGTTTGCTCAGTCATACAGATAGATGGGTCACTCATAAAATTTATCTCTACTAATAAACTTTATTCTGGGAAAGACCCCCAATTTAGATTCTTCTATGTGGTTAAGGGGGGGAGGGGTCTAACATGCCTTTAGCTTAAAATAATCCACATGCCAAAGTGGTACATTCTGGGGAGGAGTGCCGTCCTGAGCCCCTTCAATTCTTCTCATCAGTCTGGCTAGAGATTTATCAAATATATCAAACTTTTCAAAGAATGAGCATTTGGTTTTATTGATTTTTTTGGTTTGGGATTTCATTTATCAAGGATCTTATTTTTATTATTTTCTTTCTTTAGATTATTGAGTTTCTCTCTTCTTTCTCTAAATTATTCTCTTGAGTCCTTTCCTTATTTGTGAGGTAAACATTTCACCTTATAAATTCCCTTCTAAGCACTGCTTTACTTGCATTCCACAAATATTGATGGTATGTTTTTATTTTTGTTAATTAAAATATTTTCTAATTTTCTTTGTGATTCTATTTACTCATATATTAGTTAGTAGAATATTGCTGAGTTCCCAAATATTTAGAGGTTTTCCAGGTATTTTTCTATTGTTGATTTGCATTTTAATTGTGGTCAGAGAAAATACTTTGTATGATTTCAGTTCTCTTAAACGTGTTGGGTTTGTTTTATATCCTTGTGTAGGGTCTTTTTGGTGAATGTTTCATTTGTATCCGAAAGTGTAATCTGCTGATTTGGGGTAGTGTTTGGTCATTCACATCGTCTATATCCTTAGTGATTTTTTGTTTCCTTCTCACAGTTCATGAGGGATAGGTGTATTTTCAAATGTAGTCTTTATTATTATTGGGGTATGGTGAAGCCAATAGGTCAGGTGATGACTGACATTGAAAAGATAGTTTGTTTCTCACTGTTTCCAAGAAGAGGGGGGTACCACACAGAGCTACACAGGGAAGCATCAGGGTTGGTAAGGAGGCAGAAGGAGCAAGAGGAAAATATGGAATAAAAGCTTTTACTGTGGTTTCTTTGGGAAGCCGCAGGGAACACAATATAAGCCGGTTTAAGGATTAGCTAATTTGAATAATTTCAGTGATCTCTAGCATTTAGGAACTGTCCCTACTTGCTGCTACCTGGCAGGATGGGTTATTAATGGCCATATGTATAAAAGCCTGATAAAGGAATCAGGTGGGGGACGTGGTCTCTGGATTGGTTAGTTTGAATATGAAAAGTGTGCTCAACAAGGAATCTTTTACCATCTGTAGGAATTGACTAGCCCTGAGAGCACATTCTCTCCAGAGTTAACAAGGTTTCAAATGTCAAAGCCATCAAAAATATAGAAAATGAAAAAGGTAATTTAATACAATGGTTACATTTGTCTATTTCTCCTTTTACTCATTGTACTATTAGTTTTATCGGAAAGCTCTATCATTAGGTGCTTATACAATCAGAATTGTTATACCTTCTTGGTGATTTATCATTCTGGTCATCATGTGAAGTCTCTTTATCTCTGACAATATTCCATGTACTGAAGTCTACTTTCTCTGATGCTAATATAGCTGTTCTACATTTCTTTCAATTGATTTTAGGAAATTAATCAAAATTAATTTTCAATTTTGTATTACATTTTCATCTTGTAACTTTTAATTTATTTATGTCTTTATACAGAAAGTGTATTTCTTATAGGGAAAATATAATAGAGCCTTTTATAAATTCAGTCTAACAATTCCTACTTTTAACTGAGATACTGAGACAATTTACATTTAAGTAAGGCTATGACTAAATTCAATTTCCCACCTTGTATTTATTTTTTTGTTGTTCTAATCTGCTCTTTGCTCCATATTCCTCAACCTATTTTTGGACTGAATACATTTTATTATTACATTGTATCTCCATCAGTGGCTTTATGTCATATCTATTTTTTGAATCTCAGAAATTTCTCTAGATTTGGAGTATCTTATTACTGCCTGCTTTTAGATAATAATATCATTTCTCATTATTCTATGAATCTTAGTCAACACTATACTTCCAGTTTCCCCCTCCTAGCCTTTGTCCTATTGTGGTCCTGTATTTTATGTGTGTTATAGTTTCCCATACCTTGACACTTTCTTTTTGTCTCTCACAATAAATCACCTCTTACAGCAATTAAAAATAAGCAAAATAACTTTTACATTTATCTTTATTTTCACCAATTTCAGAGTACTTCATTTGTTTTGTAGATGTGAGTTTCTCTCTGGCATTGTTCCTTGTGGCTGAAAAGTTAACATTTTCTGAAGCACAGGTCTGCCAGAAATAAATTCTAGCCACCTATTATTTATTGGGAAATAATATATTTAGCTTTTAGTTATAATCATATTCTCACTCAGTGTAAATGAAAGGTTTTCTTTTCTTCCCCTGCTTAAAGATATTGCTATATTGTCTATGACTTGTGTTGTTTCTGACAAAAAGTCTTGGATATTTGTTTCTTTGGTCATCTGTGAGTCATGTGTCTTTTTCTTTGGCTGGTTTTAAGATTTTCTTTCTCATGTTTTGCCTTCTCAGTTTATACGTAATATATCTACTTATGTATGAATTGTATGAATTCTTATTATTTCTTAAAAGATTTATTTATTTATTTGACAGAGAGAGAGAAAGAGAGAGATCACAAGTAGGCAGAGAGGCAGGCAGAGAGAGAGGCAGAAGCAGGCTCCCTACTGAGCAGAGAGCCTGATGTGGGGCTCAATCCCAGGACCCTGAGATCATGACCTGCACGGAAGGCAGAGGCTTAACCCACTGAGCCACCCAGCTGCCCCTGAATTTTTATTATTAATTGTAGAAGTATTTTTCTTTTATATGTGTGCTACTTGGTTATGTCATATTTTTTCAATATTTATTCTCAGTGTATTCATTTGAAGGATTTGCACTTACGTATCTTCAAAGTCAGCAATCATTTACTTAGCTGTGCAATTTTACTGATGGGGCCATCAACATAACTCTTCATATCCGATATTAACATTTAATTTCTAACATACTTTACTTCCTTTTTAAAGAGTTATTTATTTATTTGAGATAGAGAGAAAGAGGCAGGAGGGGAGAGAGAAACTTCAGCAGACTCCACGCTCATTGCAGAGCCCCAAACAGGGCTCAATCTCACCACAACCAGAGCTGAAACCAAGAGTCAGTCACTTACCCGACTATGCCACCCAGACATCCCTAACATATTTAACTTCTTAAAGTTTTACCTCTATACCAAGATTCCCTCATGTCCACCCATGTCCATGTTTTCCACTAGATTCTAAGGGTATTGATCCTAGTTATTTTAAAATTCACACTGTTAGTTGCGCTAAGTCCTCTCTGAGTTTGATTATGCCAATTGCTTTGCTTCTTGACAATGAGTTTAATTTTCTTTTATTTTGCTTGCATGTCTGTGTTTGTTGGCATTAATCAATTTTGACTGACTTCTACTAGGATTCTTATGTAAAACAGAATAAACGGAGGTAAAAAGTATTTATAACTGGAAATATGTGCTCTTCTTTTCATGTAGTAGCAAGGGACTGAATCAGTCTTGTCAAGATTTAAACTTCGAGTTAGTCTACTGATGCTTGTACTTAGGTGGGGAGTTGGGATGGAGAGAATATTTCTCAATGTTTGTGCTCCAGCCTCAGCTTTCAACTATTCATGGGTGCTCGGAGAACAGAAGGGCTCACGCTCTCTCCTAAAACATATAGCGTTTTCCCAGGGGTAGATTTCTGATCATTACAATTCTGTACCTTGCTAAGGTTCTGCTAGGGCCCAGGGCAAGGGGAAAGGCTGTTCCAGCCTCAATCTTGGGTCTTGTGAGGGATTTTCTCAGCATTTCTGTCATTTTCCCTATGGCAGACGGCCACAATTCTGCTGGTTCTTGCTGGGAAGACCATTTTTTATATAATATCCCTGCGTCAGGACTGTTTTATCACCTTCCCTATGGGTAAAGAACTTTCTTCTATATTCTTCTCTTTGCTCTGGGGTTATCAGGGTTTTCTATCCTTCCCTTTGATGTACAATGGTTTTTAGAGATAGTCCATTTTCTCTACAGGGGCCTGATCCTTTTCCCTATGCTTGTAACACCGAGGGTAGCTCTCACTGGTTTCTAACCTTATCCTCAGTTCTCTCAGGAACATACAATAGAGTTCTGAGAGAAAGAAACTGTGGATGTGGGTGAACTTTCCTTGCATCTCATTCCCATGGGCTCCACACTGTCAAAATTGCCCACACTTGGCCTTTCAGATATTTGTTAATATTTAAGCTCATTTGATCCTACTTCCTTATATGTTGGCCCTGTCCTTTCTTACTTTGCCATAATTGAGAAAGTATAGGCATGCAATTTCTTCTTGGGGGAAGGAGTTTTTCTTCCTTCTATTTAACTACTTGGTTCCTTGCAAGCTCAGCTTTCGTATGGGTTCAAGAAAATTTACATTTTTTTTTTCCTGGCTTATTTCTCATTCTTAGGGAGGATATTGCTTTTTTCAAGCTACTAACGAGACAGACATGGAATTATCCTCATGTTTTCTTCAGACACAGTCATTCACTCATCAATTCACTCAAATATTCAATAAATACATTCCAACAAACCAAACTGTAGACTCAGAATTGACCTTGACTGATCAACTACAACATTGTCCTCAACAATAATACATTTAGAAAAGAAATTTCAAATCTGTCCTTCCTACAACTCATCCACTCATCCTATGTTCCATGACCATATTAAGAATCTTAAAATTGGAACTTCATCATGCAACTAATGGCTTAAAAAGTCACAGTTAATTCCTACCAACATCTAACCTACATTTATTTGTCTTATTTTCAACTACCACCAAATTAGCTTTCTTCTTTATGCTTCCACAATCAGAATGTTTTTCTCCATTTTCTTCCCCCTCCAAACACAGCTTCCAAGTTTTCTCTACCAGCTACTCAAGTTCTTATCAGTATTGGTACTTTTATAACACTAACACTGTGGACCATACAACTTAGCACATAATTATAAAAATATATTCTTATATATTTTTATAATATATAAATATATATATAAATATATATAAAATATATATAATATATATATAAATATAATATATAATATATAAATATAATATATAATATATAAATATAATATATAAATATATATAAAAATATATTCTGTTTCTTCTTATTTGTTTTTTCTCTAGGTCTTGGCTTCATGGGAGGATGGGAGACAGAAGTAACTCCTCATAGTATTTTAATGTCTCTCATGTGGCCCAAGAAGTTCTGGTCTCCTGTATTTTTATGACAAACTAGAATACTGAGTAAATAAATTTGTGATAAACTCAGAAACAAGTCAAAATATTCTTAAATATTCTACTTGAATAAACACATAAAATGCACTTAAAATCCTGGGGGACAAATATGTACTTTCTGACAGCTGGATAGCAGATTAATATAGTGAGAAAGTATAAAGTTTCTAAAATGAGGAAAGATGACATGCCAAGATTAATGGTTTTCCTTGCAGCTACATTAATTACTTTGGGGCTTGCTAGAGCAATCATGGTCACAAACGTTGTCATTTCAGTATGTATGTAGAATATACTATAGACAAACATGCTCATTTTGATCATTTTAATCAAAGATTTATATGGCACTTACCTTCATGTTAATTTAAATGTTTGGATAATCTAATTAAGCTCATTTTAATTACCAGTATGAAAAGGAGAAAAAAATTAGATTGTTCTATTTTCTCTCTTTTCTAGAATGACAACTTTTTCCAAAGAGAAAAATTTGAACATTTTTATGATGGTAGTAATTTTTTACAAATCCAGTCAGGAACAGACTTTCTAGAGAAATGTGTAAGTGATTCTTTTCTAAAAATGGTGATATTCAGGTATAAGTAAAAAGTTTAAAAAACCCACACTTCTTAACTAGCAGCTTTAAATCTGAATGTAAGGACAAGTAATAGATATATATATTAATGATTTTTCTGCTATGATAGAGAAGAGGTAATGTGAAACCCTTTCTATAGCATGTATGTTGGGAAATTTGCAATAGAACCAACTCCTAATATATCTGTTACCAAATGAGTCACTAATTGCAAGATTAATTGGTCTCTATTTTTTAAAGTTACTTTTTTACATACAAAGAAGCTGAAATCAATTGGTAATGAGACAATTTGTGATTTAGAATATTTATTTTCATCTCCATTACACTCAAAGTGAGGGTGGACTAAAAGAAGTCAGAGGGTATAAGCTCTTTATAATTAGGTACATGGGCACTTTCTCTGCTCATACACCCAATACATTGCACTGGCTAAGGCAGACTTGATTTACTAATGCATTATGACAGATTTTACTAGTTTTCCCCTTTCTAAAGCCTCTTAAATATTTATTGTCTAAGTTATAGTTTTTTTAAAGGTTGAAGATGCCTGCTTTTAAGTATATCATTATATTAGTCATTGAGAATTCTTTCCTGTTTTTGTTCAAACATAATAAATCCTTAAACTTCAGAATCTAATACCCTTGTTAATAATTGTAAATTCCAATATTGGTTGGTTTTAGGAGATATATTTAGGAGATAATATTTAATCTCATCTATATATTACAAACTGATTCCCAGTGCAAAAATGGGGGGGAGGGTGAGCAATGTGGGAGTGAAATTATGAGGGAAAAATTGGTCTTGATACCCTATGGCAATAGCAATTATTCATTTATCAAAATAAACCATTTCTTTTAATGTCTCAGATATGCACATTGAGGAATCAAAAGTCAGATGTCTCTAAGTCTTTTAATACACATAAATATTACATCAAACATATTAACATGCACATTTTATTTAATTGAAAATTTTATGTATTAGTTTTTATTTTAGTTTTATCTAAAGCCATTCCTATCTTGGTAGTGATTAGAAGTGAGAGATAGCCCTTAATAATGATTCCTAGTGATCTAAAATTTTGGCAACAAGAATTTTGAGATGAATTCTCATTGATCAGCCCAATATTTTCCTTATTTTTTTTTTGAAGATTTTATATTTATTTGAGAGATAGAGTGAGCAAGAAAGAGCATGAGTAGAGGGAGAGAGAGGAACAAGCTGACTCCCCACTGAGCAGAAAGCCCTATACTGGGCCCAATCTCAGGACCCCGGGATCATGTCCTGAACCTAAGGCAGAAACTTAACTGACTAAGCCACCCCGGTGTCCTATTTTCCTTATTTTAAAAGATCCCAATTTCTCCTTTCTTTGTTTTTTCAGTACTTCAGTATCACTAAACAAATCAATGAGGAAAATCAATTGTTCAAGTTATTTTTCTTATTTCTACACAGAAGAATATCTTCCATAATGTCTGGTTCTTGTAAACAGTAATCACATAATTTTTTAGATTCCCTTTATATTTTTCTAAATAACTTCATAAAATTGCAGATTTCATACCATCTTTTTTATTTTGCAGTTTTAATTATATCAATTATTCTCCTTAAAGTCTTTGCTATGAAGGGAGACATACAATATACAAAATCCTAGAATAAAAATATTCTCATTTAAGATTTATTTACTTACTTTAGACAGAGAGAGAGAAAAAAAGAGTATGCACACTTGGGAGCTGAGGGAGGGTTGGGGGGAGAGAATCTCAAGTAGACTCCCTGCTGAGTGTGGAGTCCCTCCCCATGGAGGGCTTGGTCTCACAACTCTTGAGATCATGACCTGAGCCAAAAATCAAGAGTAGAATGCTTAACCAACTGAGCCACTCGATGCCTCAACAACAAAAACAAAACAAAACAAAACAAAACAAAAAAAAAGAAAAGAAAAGAAAATTCGAATTTGGAATAAACTCTGAGTCCAGCCATGGAAATAGAAAAGTTATTTATGTTACTAGATCAAATAATTTATCTTTTTTGTTTTTAAAGATTTTATTTATTTGACAGAGATCATAAGTAGGCAGAGAGGCAGGCAGAGAGAGAGGAAGGGAAGCAGGCTCCCCGCTGAGCGGAGAGCCTGACTAGGGGCTAGATCCCAGGACCCTGGAATCAGGACCTGAGCTAAAGGCAGAGGTTTCAACCCACTGAGCCACCCAGGTGCCCCCAAATAATTTATCTTGTTTTGAAAACACATTGATATATATGTATACTCATATAGAGTACATAGAGATAGCTATAGATATAGACCAAAATAAGGTTATAGTTTTATCTCCTAGTTTAAAAATAGTAATGTTCTACCTTCCTCCAATTTCCAATGTAAAATAATAGTAATTATAGTCTTTAAAAACATCTTGCTACAAGCAGCTTTTTGGAGGGAAATTTATATATATTTATCTATGAAATCCTTTCTTAATATACTAAAAAATATCTTATACTGGTAATTATTAAATTGTACAGAAGGCTTTAATGATGGTATTTCATTTGTTTTTGTGAATTTCTTTATGAAGTCTTTTAAAATTAACTTTATTTTACTTGAAGTGGAGGAAATGAAATTGCTTTCTTATCTTCATCATTATTATTTGTTTTGAATATCTCTAAGTTGTCTAGCACATCTGATCCAATAAACACAAAAGCTAAAACAGGGATATTTCTGTTCATTTGTTTCGGGCTGTTCAGGAGCCTGTCTATCTTTGTGGTCAGATCTAGATTTTTGGGTTTTACGTGAAACCAATGGTTACTTCTGGATTTCAACTATAAATCTGCCCATAATAATTATAATTCTGCAACTTACCAGTTGGAAATGTGCTCCCAAATTACACTGCTACAACTTTGTAACAATTTTTGTTATAATACTCAGTTGAAGGAAAATTAGGCAAGCAAGTTTTGTGAAAAAGTTGAATAGGCTTGAGAAAGAGTGGATTTATCATGTGTATCTATAACATTTTAAGGAAAACAGAAACATATACCTATATTGTTAACATGATGAACATGTCATGTCCAGATCAACAAGATGTTAGGATTCTTCTCCAGCTTCAGTGAACACTAGAGACTTGACAATATACTTAAGGCATAATGATCTGGATAAATTAACATCTGTGTGTAGATATTCTTTTGTTTTAACTGCTTATTAATGTAATCATTTTCCATATCTCCCTGCTTATTCCATGTATTGTTCAGTACAATAGCTTTTAATATTCTGACATGCAATAATGGGAAACTGATCAGAATAATGTTTGCTATTGATAGCAGTAATATATGGAAATTAGGGATATCATAGCCCCCTTCTTTGTTTTACTTTACCATCCACAGTGGAGCGCCAAGGGTGGTGTATCCTAGTACATCTCTCTCCTTCATGCAGTTGGTGGTGCTGGAGGCAATTCTTAGTAAGCATCATCCCTTATGCATATTCCCAGATGTGAGTTCATCTGTACCCCATGAGCAGCTGGCAACTTTTGCGAATGCTCCCACTTGTATATAACGACAGCTTTCCACTGAATTCGTGATCACATGACACTTCCTGTGATTTTTCCATCAGCTCTGATGGCAAACAACCTGTCTCCCTTCCATTCACTTCCAGTCACATTTCCTCGATCTCAAAAGAGTTAATTCTTGAACCACCAGTCTTGGCCCTTTGTGAAGCCCCGCTGGCCAAGGATAATCCAGTGAACTCCTGTGATATCCAGGGGCTGGACATATTCTTTCCAATGTGAATCCCATCCCAGGGAGAATTCTTCTCTTCTAAATCTCTCCCTACTTGGGGATTCTTTCCCCACCACTCCTAAGATATTCTTCAGTTTATTTCCTCTTTGCCAATTTTCCATTACTCCAAACTCATATTAATAATTATTTTCAGTTGTGTATTACTGCTCATATGACTGTGTTTTTCTGTCCTATGCTTAGACTCAGACTGCATGAAGAAATAGGAATCAAAAAACTGTGTTAAGAAGATGGGCAAATTTGTAGTTTGAATTATATGATTCAATTATCAATAGTTGGGATTCACTAATCGATATCAAACAGATGTAATAGCAAAATGGGTAAAGCAGAAATCATAGCCTTCCTACCTTACAGTGAGAAGAAATTCACCAATACATCCTTTAGGAAACATGCTGTTTAAGTTCTTCATCTTAGATACGGGAAAAAGGAGACAGAAAAAGTCTTTTTTTGGCTCCACTCACTAACCAACATCTTTTGGCCTAATCTGATCAATTGTCTTAAATCCAGGGTTCACAGATTATGGAGGATCTTTGGATTCTATATGACAGACATGTGGTTACAAACACTGTATGTTATGCCTTGAAATAATTTTTATAAAATATAAGAGGTAAGAACTTTTGTTTCCACTATGGCTGCTGAGAAAATGAAAGAAAAAAAAAACCATAAAACAAAATATGAGTCTTTGTTTCAAGTTAAACATCTTTTTTTTTTTAAGATTTTATTTATTTATTTGACAGAGAGATCACAAGTAGGCAAAGAGGCAGGCAGCAGGCTCCCTGCTGAGCAGAGAGCCCCATATGGGGCTTGATCCCAGGACCCTGAGATCATGACCTGAGCTGAAGGCAGAGGCTTAACCCACTGAGCCACCCAGGCACCCCTCAGGTTTAAACATCTTAAAAAAGTAACCGTACTTGTTTTATTTTAAATAATACTAAGAGTTGTAATGAAACAATCTTAATTTCAAATTAAGAAGAAGTGACCTGGGTGGCTCAATCAGTTAGGCATCTGCCTTGGGCTCAGGTTATAATCCCAGGGTCCTGGAATTGAGTCCCTCATCAGGCTCCTTGGTCAGCAGGAGTGTGCCTCTCCCTCTTCCCCTCCTCCCACTTGTTCTCTCAATCGCTAGCTCTCTCTCTTTCAAATGAAAGAATGAAATCTTTAAAAAAATTAAGAAGATTATACATCAGTAAACAAAAAAAGAAAGCAAATCATTTAAAATAAAAACAAAAACATTTAATTACAATAAAAACATTTAGTTACCACATGAAAAGGAACTCTTTTCCCCTTATGCTCATCCTTGGTCAGAGCCTCACTGGTACTTCTTCGATATTTTACCCCTGTCTCTTTTTTTCTTTAGTTGACTCCACTGTTAACCCCCAAACCCAGTTAATGGTTATATTCTGGAGAAAAGAGGGTTATTATAACTTCTTTGTATAGAATAAAGATATTTATAATAATCATAATTTTACATAAAATAATCAGAATATTAAAATTATGTTAAAGATTATATGACCTTTCTATGATTAAGAATATTCTTTGTGATTTTTCAGTCTTCACCATGAACATGAAGTACTGATAATAGAGGTAAGTGTAAACATTTATCATACTCTATTTTACTTCTTAACTAACATTCATAATTGTGATCTACAAGAACAGGACTTGTCTTATGTTACCCATCTTACTGTAATATCTAAAATGTAGTAAATGCTCAATCAGTATCTGAAAATCAATGCTAACCTAAGAGAAGCAAAGTAGTAATACCTCTTTCACCAAATCACTATAATATCCCTTTTCCCCATGAATATTATTTTTTGTGTTCTAGCAAAATATTTATACAGTTATTCCCAAATATTTGTAAGAATTTGAAATATATCCCAAATATGACTTCAGTCATCCACCCCTTCTTTTATCAATGTCGTCAATGAAAATATAAGTATGGGAGGCAATGGGAAAACAAACCACAGAATATTTTATTACTGATTTGTTCTTAGTCTCATAATTCAATTCCAGAACTCTATAAATTTCTTCGGGCCATTTGAGGAAAATCTTACTTAAATTAGCTAACTGAATCAGTTCAAATGTCCTAAAAATAAGAGTATGACAAATCCCAATTTATAGGTTTTTGGGTCTAAACATGAAACTTGAAACTTCTCATTCAGTGAAAGTCAAGTATGTCTATTTTAGTAAAAAAGCAATGGAATCAGAGACCTAAAGGAAGAATGAGTGAGCAAGATAGTTTTAATGCCACCAAATGGATAACTTAGATGTCAGCCCTGATCTTCAACCAAGTATAAGCAGCAGGCACACCCTGGTAGCTATCTAGATGACACAGAATCCAAAGAGGGGAGATGGCTAGCCTGAGCCAAGGTCTTTATACCTTGGATACGTGGAAGGAAAAAAAAACAAGAAAAGTCACCCTATTCATATATGCTGACTTTGTAACAAATTCAAGATTTCTACTTTTTAGGAAATTGGTTCAACCCATGGGCTTGAGTCAAATTAATCAAGGCTATAACTTCTTCACTTACTATTTTAAAATGGAGAGGCTTCGCCTTTGATCTTCACCAGGAATGATTTAGAGCAGAGGCAATTTATGAGTAGAGGATGATGAAAGAGAAGACTTGAGTGCGACTTAAAAGCCAATCATGTATTTAGTCGATCACTTGCTGACTAGATGTCATTAGAGTTCGTACTTTGTACTTCAAGATTAACTAAATTTGGCTTAAAAAAATAGTCATCAAATTGTTCAAGAAGACTAGTTCTAAACTTCTGTTAGTATATTGTTTATCATATATGAAAATATTACCCAATTTTCATTCACAAGCTTTATAATATTTGGATAGCTAATATTTTAATAATATCTATTTGTTCATAACATTTTTGCTGCAGGTATTAAGGCAACTGTTACTTTTATCGGGAATCTTAATGTTTATATTTCTTTCCATATAGAATGAGTCACAACATTTGAGAATTATTTCATACTTAAATACAAATAACTAATTGTATTGCACAATGACAATGGTAAGACAAATTCCAAATCTTGGTTCTAGTCACTTGAGTTTCAATTTTGTTTTAATTCTTATAACATTATTTTGTTAGTCATAATTGAGTCATATCACTACAACCAGTTATGTAAGAGTTGCAGCATAAAAAAAAGGAACTTGGAGTTTACTCTGCTCCAAGTATATATATTAATATCAGTTCTACCAATTCCTTGTTTTATAATAACCTATGTTTATTTTTTTAGAATATTTTAAACATTTTTTTCTATGGGTATATCTCTTAAAACTTGATTTTTTTTTTTAATTCTAGGTGCTGCTTAAAAATGTCTTTATAATTCTCCCTTAGTGTTAGAATTTTTAAAAATCAAGCACATATAATAAAAAGTACTTTTATATTCAATATGGAGTATGAAATTCATTTTTAATATATTTAAGCTAATATATATCTATTTCATTTGAGTTATTATCTGATAATGCTTACTTTGAAATAATTAAGTGTAGAAACATTGCATTATCTGTGTTGTGGGCACTAATTTTTAATCTACATTATTTACATTGGCTGTTTGATTAGAATTTATTTCAGTAAAATTTTCTACTCTATTTTTCTACATCCTAGAGCTGTAGTCTAATGGATTTATACAGTGGTTGCTGCTTCAGAAGATTCAGCTTTTTGACAATGATTTTCATATACTTATGTTAAGTAATAGCATAGAATTGGATAATCTAAGTCATTCTATCTTACGCTTTTCAAGAAACTCATCATTAACTAAGCATCTCAGTTATTTGACATCTTGAGAGAATTAAGAAGTGTGCCAACTTATTGAAACTGTTTCATGAATTAACTCAAATAAAAGATGATATGTGAAGGAAAACTTAAAAAGAAAATAAAATCCCACAAGAGCCACAAAAACAAAAAGTTATTTCATAGAAATAAAATATTTATAGAGTGTATTTGAAAGTAATTATAACTCATTTCTTAGTAAACTTCTAAGAACTAGATTTGTGGCAAGTTTAATATATATCTTCATTTATCTATTTGCTTTTATTTCTGAACTTAGACTATCCCCTACTCTGAACCAGGTAGTCCACACTGAGTAAAAAAACCTGTATCTGCTACTTTGGTCTTCTTTCTCTCTCTCTCTTTCTCTTTTTAATATTCATTTATTTATTTTAGAGAGAGAGAGAGCACATGGGCACTCAAGCAGGGGTGTGGGAGGGGGAATGGGCAGAAGGAGAGGGAGAGAAGCAGCCCCCTCCTAAGTGCGAGACTGACCTAGGGTTTAATCTCAGGAACCTGAGGTCATGACCTGAGTTGAAAATCAACAGCTGGACACTCCTCTGACTGAGTCACCCAGGTGCCCCTGTCTTACTTCTCACTTAAAAGATCTTCAGCTACCATTAAAACTTTTTGACAAAGTACAATGCAAGCAATCCTCCCTGGCAGGTCAGGAATAGTCTGTCAAGAGTCCTTATTTTAATGAAGTTACTACAAACATGAACCACTGATCAGTAATTTTCTAAAAACTAGATTACAATAAAATACATTAAAATACGAAGATTTCACATGATAGTATTTTTATTACAGATTGCCTTATGTTGCTTCAAAATTAGTACGATGACATAAATTATTGTTGATGTTCATACCATATATAAGCAGTATATACATACTTTGATTTCATATGCTGGATGTAATTAAATATAATTAACTTGTATAGCAGAAGTACAATCTCACCTTTAGCTATCAGAATGCCAGACAACCATACACACAGGTACATATTATCATAAAGACTTTAGACCAGGACCTCATACTTCATAAAATTTTTTATTTTTTTGTTTTCAATCCATTGATTATATATAATAAGTTTCATATATCTAAGTACCTGTTAGACTTTATTGGGACACCAAGTAATTTCACCAACTTAAAAATATGAAAACCAGGAAAGACTATCATTTACTTATAATTAGGTCTTTCATACTAGAAATAGCATTTCTGGAGTTAGAAAACAAAAAATACAGTGCTAATCACCACTTCTGCATTTGTGTTTTTTTGTTTTTTTTTAAGAATACATTCAATTTGATAGTATCATTTTGAGATGTAATATTCAACATGTAAATAATCTGACTGATCAGCAATTATTCAAGGTAAATTTTCAGGCACACCTGTCAACTAAGGAAAAACAAAAAGCTATTTCTACAAATAAGAGAGGTTAAATTTACAGTAGCCAAAACTTAAGTGGTGAATCAGTAATAGAATAAAAGATAAAGAGAAATGAAAATTAATGTAGTCACATTAGAGTGGGAATCGTTAAATTGAGAGTTCCTTATTGTATCCGTACTGGTTTTGACAGCCATTATCCCTTCTGATTGCTTGCTGCTCATGTCACCATGAAAAAAGACATTAGTATACAGGCAGAAGAGATTTCAAAGTTAAAAAAAAAAAAGAACTGTATGCCATTATATGTTTTAGCTTAAGTATAATATTTCTTAGAAAATGATAGAAAAATTAATCTTTTGTAGAATTACTAAAAAAAAAGTAAACCAATACAAACATTGCCACAAAGAAACCAAATAAAACAGCATTTACTCTTTTGTTAGTTTCAACAAATGTTCAGAGACAGATAACCATGCTATTTCATAATGTATTTTCTCAGAATGTTAAATAAGAAATATTCTAAGTAATTTTTAAAAACTAGCATAACCATAATATTGGATAAATTATAGATAATCATAATTATGAACTTAGAACCAGCAAAACAAAGTGTTTAACGCATAAATATAAATATAGTATGAAGATGTTAGATATTTTTCAAAAAAATATGTTGGTTCAACATAAAATAAGTAACTCATAGTTTACTAGATCACAGTTTCCACATTTATTTGATTTAATAAAAAAGCTTAATGGATATGCTGCATATATAATCAAAATTAAAAATCAAATTTCATGACCATTTATTTATAACCAATATTTAGAAATTCATTTAGAAAAAATGCTAGTGAGGAATGTTGTGATGCACTGTTCATATTCCCCCTTCATGAATGAAACACTCCCCAAGTAACCCAGCAGATGAGAGTTTGGATTGCACATAGCCCCTGTTGTCCCCTCCTTTCAGAAATGGCCTTAACCAAAAAAAGATACTTTCACTAGGTTCACACCCACTCCCAGCCTGTCTACATACAGTGACCGATGAATGGGGATATAAAGGCCTCATCAAATAAGTCCCGGTCTCCCTTTGAGCCACACCACGAAGCTGAAAGAAGGACATTCCTTCCTGTATGGGACCACTTTCAGTACTCTGCCTACAACTACTTACCTACATTCCCTGATGGCATGTGGAAGCCTGGGTGTGGTTATCACTGAAAGAGATCTAGAAATGAAGTAGTTATCGCCTAAAGAATTTAAGAGAAAATACAGTTGGAAGAGGTGTTGTTCCACACCAACACTATAAAATACTGAATGGTAATTTTAACACAGCCAGAAAAGAAATTGTCACTCACATTTTCATGCATACGCTTGGTAAGATATCTGTTTGTGGTCCCCACTAAGAAAGCACAGTACCGACCTGGAAAAGAGTCTTTGGAAACCAGTATTCATGATGGATGATGCAGCATCTTGAGTAATGATATAATCAGCATCAGAATGAAATAAATGCTAAAAGAAATTGAAGAGGCAAGAAGATCTATATTCTAGTTTCAAAAATTCCCAAGTACCAGGATGTTATAAGTAATAACTGCTTTGGTACCCCTTTGTTTATGATGGGACAGAACACATTTAAGAAAAAAACAACATGAAGAGTTCTTTCCTAGATCTGGGAAGTAAAAGAGAGTAAAGATAGTTCCTTTATGTTACAAAGAGTCTACACAAGCATTGACAGGACGTAAGTACATACTTAAATATCTTTATCCATTCTTCTAAATTTTCATCAAAAAATCCATTCTATGTCACATGGATGCATAAATCTTGTAACACGTTCTTGTAAGAATTGTTCAGAAAAACAGGAGCCATGCACAAATATTTGCCTAGAGACAACACCTTAGACTAGATTCTATATGGTGCTGGGAAAGACAGTTACATTAAAAATAAGGAAAAATAATTTCTACTTTACATTCTGCATAAAAGCCTACTTTACATCAATTATATATTTTCTATTTTTGGACACAAAAATGACTTTATGAATCTGAGACAAGAAAGGCTTTAAAAAAATAATATTAATGTGGTGATGGTCCACTTGGATGAAAGTCACCCAAATGCTAATTCAATTGTTTATATTAATTTTTTCAAAAGTCTTCCTTGTCCCATATTCATAATGATACTTGTATTAAAACTATAATGTATATCTTCTTGCCCCGTTAGTTCCTTTTAGCATTTATTTAATGCCTATTCTGTATACATCATTATTCATGGTGCTGTATCATCCACCACGAGTAATGGTTCCCAACGACTCTCCCAAAAGTTGTTACTGGGCTTTTTTAATGATCATTGAAGACACATGGTTTATCTTTCCAGGTAACCAAAAATTGACAGATATTACATTGAATACACAATATTATATATATTTTTAAAGGTTTTATTTATCTATTTGACAGAGATCACAAGTAGGCAGAGAGGCAGGCAGAGAGAGAGGGAGAGGGAAGCAGGCTCCCTGCTGAGCTGAGAGCCCGATGTGGGACTCGATCCCAGGACCCTGAGATCATGACCTGAGCCAAAGGCAGCGGCTTAACCCACTGAGCCACCCAGGCGCCCCACAATATTATATTTTAAGGTAAATATAACAGATGCTGGTACCCTATCCATATCTCCTAGTTACTTACAGTATTTATATTATCTTGAATGTTGTGGGCCTGCTTGTCTATCAGTTGTCAGCACCTATGCATCTTTGCATTCAGGCTTTCCCTTGTCAAAGGAGAATGTGCTCTCTGTGTAAATTATAAGCCAGAAATCAGGGAAATAGAGATACTTCCCCATCAGCCCGACCAGTGAGTGATAGAAGCAGGTACATAATCTGGCAGCTCCATTATTCATTTGGTAGAATGTTGAGGTGTGTTTTCCATACTACTTCCTAAATACTGTAACTTGATTGATAATGTACTCTTTGCTGAATTTTTTGCCTTTATATATCAATTCTAATGATTGAAATCTATATATTATTCCCTATCAATATGTCTATGGTATATTATTGTATAACTACCAACATTTACCTTTTTGTCTCAGGCTCAATTTCTAGGGAAATCATATATAAGACAGGTGATACTGTTTGTGACCCTGGGAAGCAAAGCCTCAAGACTGAGTTCTAGAAGTTGCTCACTTTTCAGGCAGATTAAAATCAAAGACACTATTATCAGTAGTAAGGAGATAATAATGTTCTCTGGCGTGGTGATTTGAAACAGGATGGGAAAAAGAAGATGCATGGTCTTATTTAGAATCTCCAACATTTGAAAGTTACAAGAGGAGATTAAGTTATAAGAAAGATAGAAGTTTTTTTTATTAACTGCTATTGCATCCCTGAAAGAAACCACAAGCAAACGAACAAGCAAACAGGATTTGGCCAGCCATCTATGAATTCAGAGCACAATGTGAAAGTCACAAGGCTTCTCTGTAGCAGTGAGATCTTTATCTCCTTCAGCCACAAGGCAGACTGTGCAGAAAACCTACCTATAATTTGATTGTGAGAATATGTTGGGCTGCACACTAGGGAATTTCCTGAGAAAAGTCTGAAACTACACCTCACCCACCCCGTCATGCCCTGACCACCACCACTCTGACTCCTCCCCTCATGCAGAGAGCAGGGAGATCTAGGTTGGTTAGGGGCAGGTTTCATAAGCAAGGGAACTTACATACGAGGCTTGTCTTGGGTGGCCACAAGACCAATAGAGCTCTTCCCTTACCTGCCAGATTCTTGAAAATTTATGTAGAAGCTTTAACTGAGTTAAGTCATGTATTCAGTCCAGATGGTTTCAACAACACATTGCTCTTTCAAGACCGTGTCCTTTAAAACATCTCCCACTGTGAGAATGGTGAGCAGAATGTGTAATCCAAGGATAGCAGAGGGTGTGAGAAACCTCCTATTACCCAGGCCTAGTTTGCAGATCAACCAGCAGTCACATTTTCTTGATGACCTCTTCCAACAAAATTAACAGAAAACTGCATTTGTATACTCAATATATTTTTTATCCAAAAGTAATGACACAGATAAGGAAGGAGTGATCCCTAAAATAGGGACATCTCAGGGGTGCACTTGAGAATCTTGAACCCCAAAGTTTCCATGAACCCTCTGGGCTGGCGGTAAGTAGTTTTCTTGTTCTTTTTTTTTTTTTTTTGGTTAAGATTTTATTTATTTATTTGACACACAGAGAGAGATCACAAGTAGGCAGAGAGGCAGGCAGAGAGAGAGGGGCGGGGGGAAGTAGGCTCCCTGCCGAGCAGAGAGCCCGATGCGGGGCTCGATCCCAGGTA
>NW_019154085.1:80414352-80449415 GCF_002288905.1 Enhydra lutris kenyoni
TGACACACAGAGAGAGATCACAAGTAGGCAGAGAGGCAGGCAGAGAGAGAGGGGCGGGGGGAAGTAGGCTCCCTGCCGAGCAGAGAGCCCGATGCGGGGCTCGATCCCAGGACCCTGGGATCATGACCTGAGCCAAACGCAGAAGCTTCACCCACTGAGCCACCCAGGTCCCCCACTTTCTTGTTCTTGCTAGATGATATCAAAATACCTTTGATTGGAGACCATGGAAAAGTACCATCTGAGGCATATGACTTGTCCTCCTCGATTTCTGACTTGAACTTCCATTGTATTACTTCTAGAGAAGTCATTAGGGACAAGTCAACTACAGCACGACAATGGTGCCACAACCAGGTCTCACACCCCTCAGGGATAGAGGATCTGGGACACCTTATAAGGCAAGTAACTGAAGTTGGCAACTAACTGAAAGATGAGGGATATGCAAAGTAGATGGTGGAGGGAAGATGATAAATGCCAGTTGCATCTTCAGGACCAAAACAGCGCAGTTACTATAGCATGTATGACTAAAGCTTTTAATGTAGATCTGTCTTTTGGAGAATGTCATTAGCAGTCACCTTGGGAAATCAGTGAAAAGATGGAATGAATTTAACATGGGCTATGAATGTATCAGTGCCCTACCTACATCAACTTGACACATCATTTCCATGCACATCAGCTCAATTTTCAATAGCTAGCAACTGTGTTTTTGCATCTTTGGCAGAGAACGTATCAGTCAAGTTTGAACCAGAGAAGCAGAAGCAGAATCAGTATCTCTCTCTCTCCAAGCACTGGGGTGGCTTACACAATTGCAAGCGTGGGTGAAGGAAGTCTGAAATCCATAGGGCAGGCAGAGTCAGGGAAAGCAGCACATGGCAGGTTGGAACACATGAACAAGGGTCAAAGCCCTTGTGTACCAGCAGAATTTCTTCTCGCTCAAGGAAGTCTCAGGCCCACATGTGAAGTCAGGACCAGACAGATCATCCAGGATAATCTTTATTTAAAGCCAATGAAGAGGCACGTTAATTACATCTGCAAAAATCCCTTAACAGCAATACTTAGATTAATGTTTGACGGAGTAAGTGGGGACTAGAGTCTAGTCAAGATGACATATCAAAAAAGTCCTAACAGGGCTTTCTCTACTGGAAAGAGGATACTCTCTGTCCCCACTTGAGGCCAGGCTGGCAGAGCCAGGGAATTAACTGGCCCCTGCCAAAGAGCCTTCAGCCAAAGATGAATGAATGTTGGTGGGAAGTAGCCCAGCTCTTTAACCCTTTAAGCAGATTTTCTCTAGGGTCTGTATCCCACACTGGCTCTCCACTCTCTGAGAGGGATTTAGTTCCTGTTGCCTACAGATACAGTAGTTTGATAATCTACTCTTTAGTGACAATTCCTAGTCCTCTACTGGTTCTCCTATGATCGTCTTCCAAATAAACTAATTTCTCTGGAAACCTTGCTTCCAGGTTTACTTTGAGGGAAGGCAAAGAAAGACAATAAGTGATATATTACATTACTGTTTAAGCCATTGAGAAAATATTATGCTTATTTTAAATTTTCTTACATTATATTTAATCATTGCTGCCTTTCCTTATGAAAAAAAAAAAAGAGTTCATAGATTCAGGTATCAGATGGAAATTCTTTAAAGTATCTTTAATCAGGACAATATACATTTTAATGCAAAATTATTATGCTTCTTTGCCCTTCCATGACTAGATTAATGATGTGACTGTACATATACTGAATACCATTGATTTTCTAAGCTGCTATGCTCTGAGTTTGAGAAGAATATTTATCAGGGAAAGAGAGACTTTGATGACTAAGCAGGACTTTCTACTGTAAATGCTGTGTTTACATATTTACATGGCCAATCCAACTTAAAAGATTCTGTCATAACTATTTACATGTGTTTGCTATCTGAAATATTGAATTGGCCATGAGAGTAGCATGAGAAGTGCATAAGAATAGGTGCTTTGATATGGCTGACTAGTAAAAACTGGTTAATTTTCTGTTAACAAGTAAAATATTTCTCCAAAAACTTACAAATAACTGATAATATTCTTGATCTTCCAGTATGTAATTTTAATCAGTAATGTGGATTTAAGGTCAAGTGTACCTTTACTACAACATTTTTAAATCGCTGAAGATTTCATTGCATTATAAAAACATTTTTATTTCTTTAAACATGAAATCCTGTCTACTTTCTCTGAAAATTATTCTACCCCCCCAATCTAGTGCCAGTGGTAAAAATGTAAGTTATTGCTATGTATTAAATGAGGATTAAGAAAAATTCAAGACATCTTTTTAGTTTTTTTTTCATTATTGGCCTGCTAAAGTAAAACTAAACCAGTATGACTATAGGTTAGATTATTAAAAAGTGCATGTTCAAGATTATTAAAGTATTTCCAGCAAAATGGAGCAATTTCCCTGCATTTGCCTTAGTAAATTATGGGTTGTTTAATGAATTGTTTCAGAGTAAGAAATGAAACTTATTTCTTGGAGCAATTTAACTTGTTTAATCGATTAGTATTTTTCTTGATATTATACTTAGAAAAAACTATCTATTAAACTTAGAGAAAAGATACCAAAAACCAGTATTACAGATATTTTAAGACTTTTTAAAAACAGCTATATTAACTTTGGAACCCACGCCATTATTCATATGTTTATGTATTTGTCTTTTCATTAGAACAACATCTGCTTTGTGAAAATAATACTTACATTTGAAAATAATTCAGTAGATGCTGTGTGTGAGACTCTTAAGGACAAGTGTGAAATTGTTTTATCTTCATTTTCTGGAGCTCTGGACAGCTGATTGAGACAGTACAGAGAGCATCTGCTGGAAGGTAACTCCTGGGATACTTGTCAACTTGATTGTCTTCAGAAACAACTGAGACACAAAAGAAAGAGAGCTTCTAATCACATTGCATTTAGAATGTTGTTCAAATCAGGAAACTATGTAATTTAGAACTAAATAGCTTTACTTGACATTTTAGAATTTTTAATTAACAGATTATTCTATTAGCTTATATATTTCTCTCCAGGTGACTGAAATGGATTTCCACCCGGGCTTTGCTTCCATATGTCAAGATTTTTCAAATAAGTAAGTAACACATTGATGTATTAATTCTGATTCCATAGACAGACCAAGGGCAGAAGACTAAAAGTCATTCCACTATGCTATTTTTTTTAAGTACCTTGCCAGTGATTTTCTTGTGTCTGCATGATTACAGTAATTTTCAGTGACTAAAAATCATGCATACCTTATAAGGTAATTGATTTTTTAAAGAAAAATATGAATGATTTAGGCAGTATAAAACTCTTTGAAAAATTAAAACATCATCAATTTTTTCAAGTATATGCATATTTTGTCATCTTCTGTCATTACCATTGTCATTACTTCCATCCATTGACAGAACTCTTCTCATAAACGTTTGGAAATAGAGGTTCATACACTATCAGAAGAAACCTGAAGAGTGCTAAATTGAAACAGATTCTTGTTTTTGCTATTATGAGATTTGTTTCTGACTAAATGCCTGGAAAGAAAAAGAATACAATGTAATAAGATTGTAATAAATTAAAGATGATTAATTAACAGGTATGATAGAAATCCCCTCAAGAATACAATAAATGTGAATGCTAAGTATCCCAGATTGATGATAACAAGATGTACAATTAGCACTTTTTTCCCCTCTATTCTTTCTTCACCCCGAGCTTGTTGGGACTATTAATGAGAAGATAAAATGATGAAGGGATGCAGAATATACCACTCTAGCATAAGAATTATTTTGAGCAAAGACACTTGAGAATCAACAGATTCTCAGCAGAAAGGTTTTGTCTGAACACTACCCCCTTTACCTGCCTAAAAGAAGAGCATTCCAAAAATAAAATTCAACTGCCATAAATCTCCCTGCAAAGGAAAATTGACTCCTCTAACTGGAAAGGAGAAGTCACCACCTGGATGAGAAATTGCATAATTAAACATGGTCACAGCACTATCACACTTCCCCTAAAAACTCCTAAAGCTCCATTTGTCTTTTTCCTAAAATTCATGTTTTTTTCTTTAAGTGACTTTTCTTCCCCTGTCCCTTTCCTATTAAGAGGGTATATAAACTCTAAATTCTAGCCACTTTTATGATCCACTTCCCTTGTGGGCTTCCACAAACCTATGTGGATAAACTTTGTCCTTTCTCCCATTAATCTGTATTTTAGCAGTTTAATTTATGGGCCACAGTTACTAATCCTAAAGTTTTTCCTCCCTGACAAATGACTATGACAATAAAATAATTAATACTATACTAAACTCCAGCTTCTGTTTCTTTATTTTTCTCTTTACTTTGTGGTCTTTCTATTCCTTAATTCAATATGCTTGAAAACTGATCTTTTTTCTTTTTTTTTTTTTTAAGATTTATTTATATATTTGAAAGAGCACACAGGAGGGAGGGGTGGGCAGAGGGAGAGGGAGAGAATCCTCAAGCAGACTCCCTGCAGGACTCTAAAGTTATGACCCTCCAACATCAAGAGTTGGATCCTTAACTAACTGAGCCACCCAGGTGCCCCAAACTGAGGTTTTTTTTTTTTTTTTAAATTTCTTTCTTTAATTACACTTTGTTTGCCTCCTCCTCCTCATCATCATCCTAAAATCATTTTGTGACTTCTGCTAAGAGCTTGCTATTCATTCATGTTGCCTGCCATGGAATGAAGTGCTTTTCAGAGTGTGTTCCCATGGATTTCTGTGGCAGCAACATTCAGTGGCTGAGCGCTCCAGGGATGAGAATGGAAGACATAGGCAATGCAATTCACTCCTTGAGGGCACATTCTCATCTTGACACAGATGTGAATGACTTGCAAGTGCTTTATGGCCGCTTGAATTTGCATTCTTATTTCACATGCGTATACCCAGAGTGATATAATCACTCTAGGGACCAGAGCTGAAACAAATGATTTCTAAAACATTATTAGATGTTTCTGAATAGACTCAAAATTTGAAATATTATTCTCCATTACTTTAATAATGAACATACATTTTCAATTAATATACTTAAAGCATTAACACAAGTGATATAAGAAATAGACTACATTTGATTTAATCACTCAGATTTATTGTAAAAATAATGTTTTTACCTTTGGCTAGGTAATAGATATTTGCAATTCATCTGCAGTGATCATTACCTTATCATTGGTGCTATAGCCCAGGGCATGGTAGCATATTGGATAAATGACAATTAACTCAAATTTCCCTTGCAAATTCATGCTTCATTTCTCTGGCTAAAGAAAATATGACACCAGTTGCCAGTACGGTTATAGATGTTGGATTTATCGCTTAAAGAGATTCTCTCTACTTAGCATTTTGTGTGCAGCCAGGTATGAAATTAACCCGTGAGGCTACTTTGGGGGAATTTTTTCTTTTCTGGTGATGTAATGTGAGTGAAGGGAAAGAGCACCGAGTAATGATCTTTATGTTCCATTTGCAGCATGATTCTACAAAACATTTCCTTAGACAAATCTGTTCAAACTCCTAATTAAAATTGCCTTGGACTGGCAGTTTTCAGAAGTCACCTAAATGACCATAAATTGCCGTATTTCACTTAAGTGCTAGTATTCATTGGGATAGTTTCATCTAACAGGACTTCTATGGAGAAAGAACTCTGATTTAAAAGTGAGCAGACACAAAGTTCAAATTTTTAATGCATATATCCTTAAGCTTTTTAATAAATATAAAACAAGGAAAATTATTCTCTTTTTATAAAAATTAGTAGATCAATAAAGATATTTGAGTAACATTTCATTTCATAGAACAGCGTATCAAAATCACTTGGGAGGTCCTCTTTTGAAATGTTGCTACCTCTGGGTTTGGGAATAGCATAGGTCAGTGGTGCTCAAGTTTCAAACAAGCATAAGAGAAAAAATAGTGCTTATTAAAATATAGATTGCTGAATCCACTCCTAGACATTCTTATTCAGCAGGACTAGGGTGAAGGCCTAAGAATTTGCATTTCTGACCAGTTCCCAGGTGATGCCAAAATAACTAGTGTAACTAGTATATTTCTAGTATAACAACAACAATTTGAGAACTACTGGCATAGACTGGAAAAAATTTTACAGATAATTCATTTCCTATCAACACTCCTGCAGATGAAGTTAATTTAGATTTATAAAAAGCAATAAGAAATGAGGCAAAGTTACATGTATCTATGTCTATATATACTTTCTAAATCCAATTTAAAATAACATATCCCAGAAACTTGTGGCCATTCTTAATATGTCCTGAAACATTTGGAGAAACATAAGTAAAATTAGCTTTTTGATGTAATTTCTCTCTCTCACACACACATATACTAAAGGTTTCACACTGGCTATACAATTTTACTGAATGGCTTCATACTGGTCAGGCTGACATCAAAATTAAATTTGTGAGGTGATGCTATTTGAGGAGATTGTAAAACAAAGGCCATCTGCAAAGGAAAGATGGTGGTGTCTATGTAATGATGGCTTTATCATAACAAAGATTATACAGCTATCTCTTTAGTAAAAAAAAGTAGCCAATTATATATTCCAAAATGATTACCTAAGAAGAAAAGATATTAGTGCGCTTTATTAATATTGACTATATACAACAAAAAGAAAAATCATTTATATCTCTTAAAATTTCCAAACATTTGAATCACAAGAAACACTGAATTTTCTAATTACTAATAATTACTAATAACTAATTACTGTTAGTAATTAGTTAACCACACTTACTGTGCCTTTACTTAGCTGAATATTTGCAAATAAAACTAAAAACCAATATATAATACTTATGGTATCATAAGCATATGGTAATAAGTGGATTGTCATAGTTTTCTGTTGTAATTCTGGAATCATTAAATGTGAATTCTGACTAATCACCAAATATCACTAAAAATAAGTTCTTAACATGCTGAGGGATATACTGGATAGTTTTTTTTTTTCCTACAGCAATAGGACATCCTACTTACTTCAAAAAATAACAATTCAGTGTAGCCTAATATAGTGGTGATTTACCCATTGATAACTAGACTAATCAGAATAAAATAAACCAGAAGTAAATAAATTTAAATACATAATCAAAGTGACAATATTTTTACACTTTTTCCAGTTTTATTGAGGTAAAATTGACAAAATTATAATATATTTAAAGTGTAGAATGTGATGATTTCATATATGCATACATTGTAAAAGGATTTCCCCAATCAAGTTAATACACTCATCACCTCACATAGTTAACATTTTTGTGTGTGAGAACACTCAATATATAAACTCTGAGCAAATTTCAATTATACAATACAGTATTATCAATTATAGTCACCACATTATACATTACATCTTCAGATGATTCATTTTATAACTGAATTATAAGATTATTCATTTATAACTGAAACTTTGTATCTTTTTTATACTATCTCCTTTTCTCCCTCACTGCCTCTGGCAACCATGATTTTATTCTTTGTTTCTATGAGTTTGTCCAGTATTCCTGGATGATATGACTCTGACATCAGCCAGATTTTAATGGTAATCATGACACGAGCTGCCAGGAGAGGTTTCTCATAGATTCTCTTCAGATTTAGGACATAGATACTATCACTCTGTGGACGTATTGCTCCATTTGAAGTCAAGGTTGATGCCAGCCAAGCGGGTTCCTGCAACAAGGAATTTGAGGCCATCCTCTTCCTTCATTTGCAAGACATCGAGGGTTCCAGACATTGTGAAATTTCCCTTTAAGTTATGACAGGAATGCAGAACAACAATGTATGGACCCTCCTGGGGTAGTGGAGAAAGACTCATCTTTTTCTTAATAACATTTTTCCTGCTCTGGCTTACTTTATGAAGAATACAGTATATAATACATGCAATATACAGAATATGTGTTAATCAACTACGTTATCAGTAAGACTTCTGATCAATAGTACACTATGAGTAGTCAAATTTGGGGGGAGTCCAAAGTTATATACAGATTTTCAACTACGTGGTGGGGAGTTAGCATCCTTAATTCTCATGTTCAAGTGTCAACTCTATAGATCTTTTATCTCCATGGTTAAATTTATTTTTATTTATACTTATTATAAGCATATTTTTCTTTCTTATGCTACTGTAAGTGGTATTGTTTTCTTAATTTTTCTTTTTACTATATAGAAAAACAACTAATTTTTATGTGTTGATTTTTATCATAAAAATTTATTGAATTCACTTATTATTTCTAATGGTTTTTTGGTGGAGTCTTTAGGGTTTTCTATGTATAAGATCATGCCATCTGCTAACAGAGACATATTATTTTTTCCTTTGTGATTTGGATGCCTTTTTGTTCATTTGTTTGTTTGTTTGTTTGTTTGTTTTTGTCCTTGTCTAATTTTTATGGCTAAACCTTCCAGACTCATAAAATTGAGTTTTAATCATAAAAAGATGTTGAATTTTTTCAAATGCTTTTTCTCTATTGAGATGATCATATGATTTTTATCATTCATTCTGTTAATGTGATACCAAATTTATAGATTTGTAGGTTGAACTATCCTTGCATCCCAGATTAAGTCCCACTTGATTATGGTGTATAATTTTTATTTATTTATTTTTTTTTAAGATTTAAACTTAAATTAAATTAAACTAAGATTTTAAGATTAAATCTCATGACCCTGAGATCAAGACCTGAGCTGAGATCAAGAGTTGGATGCTTAAGCAATTGAACCACCCAGGTGCCCCTATAGTGTATGACCTTTTTAGTGTTGTTGATTTTTTGTTGTGGATATTTTGTTGAGGATTTTTGCATCATTGTTAGTCAAGCATCTTGCCCCGTAGTTCTCTTTTCTATAGTGTCCTTGTCTGGTTTTGGTATCAGGGTGATGCTGGCTTTGTAAAATGAGCTTGGAAGTGTGCCTCCTTTCTTGAGTTATGTAGAAGAATTTGAGAATTATTGTTATTAATTTTTTAAATGTTTGGTAGAATTCACCAGTACAGTCATCTCTTTGTGGGATTTTATTTTTTGACAAGATTTGATTTCTGCTTCAAACTCCTTACTGTTTTTAGTCTGTTTTCTACTTGGAAATCATGAAGTATCTTGTGACCCTTCACATTCAGGCTATACGTCTTCTTAGAGTTAGCTGGTATGAGTCTCTTGTAAGCAGCATAGAATTGGGTCTTCTTTCCTTTTTGAAAAATTTTAGTTTGTGCAGCCACTTGATGTCTTTAATTTGAAAATTTAGTCCATTTATTTAAAAAGTGATTATTGGTAAGTATGAACCTGGAGGGGAGAGCTATGAGAAATGCTCACACATCTGCTTAGAAAATGCTTCTTTGTTTACTGTGGTCCTGTGGCTGAGCCCTGATGACTTTCAAAGCTAGATGATTTGGGGAACTGCCTCTTCATGCAGTAGCCTTAAATTTAGGACGCTAGATGTGTGATATAGCCCTTGCTTTCAGGGTTCTCTGCTTCCCCACTCCCAATTTTAAGACACTGTGTTGGAGGGTGTGGTTATGGCAATAGTGTATCTGTCTTTCTTACCTGTTTGATATATTACTCAAAGTGTAGGAGTAAGTCTATTAGTTTCTTGATTACTCTCAGGATTGATTCATGTGTAGCTATACATGAAGTTATACAGGACTGAACCCCACATGGGGCTCCCTGCTCAGCAGGAAGCTTGGTTCCTCCTCTCCCACTGCCCCTGCTTGTGTTCTCTCTCTCACTGTGTTTCTCCTTGTCAAATAAATAAATGAAATCTTAAAAAAAAAAATCATTATTTTACTTCATTTTATTTTGCATTTATATATATTTTGTTTTTTTATTATTTAGTTAGGATTTCTAATTTTTGGGACCCACACAGGTCTAGTTTTTTTAAAAATTCGAATTATCATGCTCTTGTTCATTTGACATTCTATGCAACTTTAATAATTCTATACATATGCATAATCTGTTTTCTGGCAACTGAGTCATCTCTGAAATTACGTCTTCCTTTTTCCTCAACTGTAAGGCATCATTTTCTTTAGAATCTGCAGATATCATAGAATTAAAGAAAATATGGCTTTGGTACCACAGAACACTTAAAGCCGGTTTCAAAATGTTACTCCTGGTGCTCTGCAAATTGCCAAAATATAAATTTATTTTGTTTAATATATTATCAACTTAACAGATGGTATTCATGTGTGGGCATCCAAAAGACCATAGATGAGCATCAAGTATGTATATCTCAGAGTAGAACTTCAGGCCAAGAATGCTGAGGTTGTTATCCTTTTTGAATATCTGTAGCTCAGTGTCAATGACTTTGTGAAATTAGGAGCAGTAAAGAGGTGAATGAAATCCTTCATAATAAGCAGCATAATATGGAAAATCTGCAACTGATCTCACATTCTTCACCTACATACTTTTTAAAAAAGCATTTTTAAAAACCATCTTAGTATAAGCGGAACTTGTCCACATAAGACAAATGATTGTATTGAGAAAGGAATTGAGTAACATTTCATATGTGCCATATAAGTCTTGTAAGACAATTTTCAAAAAATATATAAAAATGTTGGATGGTGCTGCCTGTATATTTGTAAATTAGGGATTTTTAGAAAGCAAAGCAGAGAGGTTCTTGGGTGGCTCAGTTGGCTGAACTTCTGACTCATAATTTCAGCTCAGGTCATGATCTCAGGATTGTGAGATGGAGACCCACGTCAAGCTCTGCGGCTGAGCACAGTGTCTCCTTAAGATTATCCCTCTCCCTCTACTCCTTCCCTCACTCACATGTGAGCACTCTCACTCTCTTAAATAAATCAATAAAATCTTTAAAAACACAACACAAAGAGCATATATTGAGTATATGTTCTTACAAAAATCATTTTCAAGCTAGTTTGAAAGTAGAACTCTCAGTTTCTGCTTTTTCCTCCTCATTACCTTTTGTTAAGTGTTAGTTACTCTTTTTTTTTTTTTTAATTTTATCAACATATGCATTATTTGCCCCAGGGATGCAGGTCTGTGAATCATCAGGCTTACACATTTCACAGCACTCACCATAGCACATAACCTCCCCAATGTCCATAACCCTGCAACCTTATCCCTACCCCCCCACCCCTCAGCAACCCTCATTTTGTTTCTTGAGATTAAGAATCTCTTATGGTTTGTCTCCCCCCTGATCCCATCATCTTCTGCTTTTTATAAATGAGGAAATCTGAAGCACACAAATGCTAAGAAAATTCTCAAGGTCTTCTGTGAATTAGAGTAGTCCTGAGTCTAACACTTGGTTTAGGACTCCCAAGGTAATATTTTTCCCATTATTACTTGAATGGCTAAAAAATATTTTGTGGACCTCTACTTATATGGTTTCTGCAGATAGCAGCCAGAAACAATCCATTTCAATATAGGGAATTAAAGGTAAGTCCAACTTAAGAGACACAATAGCAATGGCCATGGGTCCACAATGATTTGGTCATATCACACCACAAAGCAGCTTTATAACTTTCTGCAATTTATTTTGTTTGTATGTACTTGCATTTCTTTATCTGTTTAATGGGGACTTTAGAAACAATTGTTTTATGGAAGCATTAAATAAATACTGTACTGCCTGGAACAAAGCAACATTCAATTATCCATCATTATCATTTGCCAATGGGCTAAACTTGAAATTATTGTCTCCATTTCACAGATAAGGAAACTAGAGGTTTGAAGTTAGATAATTTACTCAAGGTCATACAACTAGTAATTGCTGGGGCCGTAATATGAACAGGGAAATAACTAACTTTCAAAGACTATGCTGTACCATCTGCTCCACCAACTACAAGATTGGTCTTCCCTCTAGTTCACTTCAAGCTATTTATATCAATCCAGGGAACCTATTGAGCCCTGGCCTACAAGACATTCCAAGTAGATTTGCCTGGTTCGTGTCCCAGATTGTGTCAGATGCAGAGGTTCAAGGCCAGAAACCACACAGAAAGGGGATGAACATTTCTCAAATCATGCTGCTTTTGTTTTCTGTTACATTAAGTCCATTCAGTTTTCTGCTCAAGGTCTAGAATTAACAGGCAGTATAGAATGAAGCTGATAATCTAGTATTCACAGAAATGTAGAAAACTCCATGGAAAAAGCATGTGAGAGTATAATAATATGTCACAATTCCATAACCACAAAATCAAGACAATTAAGGCCTTTAAAGGTTGATCTTTCTTAAAAGAAATTTCCATAACTGTTTAGTGTATTTCAGAAAAGTATTAGGTGATAACCATTTCCGTCCAAGTAAATGTGTAACTATAGTTTTTATAATAATACTACCTAAATCATGTTAAAAACTGTAAAAAGTATTTTGTGAAGAGATTACATACAGAGAAATTTATGGATTAATGTAATATAACTAGAAAAGTTTTACTGCAGCCTTATCTACAGTGGCAGTATTTTGGAAACAACTGTCCACGAATAAGAAAATGGATAAATAAAGAAATCTCTTTATTATAATTATCTATAACAGTGTACATAAATGAGCTAGAGCAAAATGTATAGATATTTACAAATCATATAAAGAGAATACTGAAGAAAGGTAGTGACTATTACCATTCAAAGACGAAAAGTACTATGTACTTTTATGTATATATAAATACACAAATAACAGATATAGTAATATGATTCAGAATAATACATAACAAATTTTAAAATATTTTGCATCACTTTTGGGGGGAGAGAGTGAAGTAGGATGATGACAAAATGCCATGGGAAATAAACTGTATTCATAATATTATACTCTTTAGTATAAACTAATGTAAACTGTATTCATAATATTATACTCTCTAACATAAACTAATACAAAGTGAATATGAAAACATGTTAACTTTGACTATATCTAGATATTTTATACTAGTATATTATTATCTTATTTTTTGGTTTCATATACTTTTTCTATAAGTTTGTGATACTTCAAAAAATATATTAAAACATTATTTTCAATCAGGTAATATATATCTACACTCAAAGTTGTCAACATTTTCAATATTATTTTGTTTCAGTGATTTTTTAAAAATGTACTCTGATAAATTTTACTCTTCAACTTTCCCTGATTTTCTGTATCTGAAAAATGTAAGAGAAATTTTGTATGAATCCCCTGAAGAAATCCTACATTTTCTTCACCAGCCAGAATTCCTTTTAGTTTAAATTCCCCAGATAATATCCCCTGCAGTTTATTTTGTGATTCCTGTGTACCAGTCATTTTTATAGCAGCCGTATTCATTACGCTGATCCCTGACCATATTACAGCGCAGTTGTTGTTTTTTTTTAAAGCAGTTTGTGTTGGCATGCAGGCAAACAACAGAAGAGAATTCTCTTGGGCTCTTCTTTCTATTCCCTCACAGTACAAAAAAATAAAAATTTCCCACCTTTTTATAAATACCTTTATTAAAACCCAGCAGAAGAAGTAAAGATTGTTTTTTAACTCCAAAGGGCAGAATTAGGGCCAATGGTTATAAGTTTTATAAAACACTTCTTTGTTTATTATGAGAAAAAACTTTTTTGGCAATTTTATGACAGATTTTAATTGGTTTTCATTTGAAGCATTCAAGATTCTATTGTTAAGAAGGAATGGAATGACAACTCCTCTCCTCAACACTAACCTCACCACATTCTCACAAAGACATACTTCTGGGGTGGTGTAGAAGTTACTCCTGCATTGTGTCAGAGACTGGGCACAATGATTTCCCAGGCATTTTTAAATATATAGTCCATTTTGCAAACACAAATATTAGACACCAATATAATTGTTCACTTCCAGCAATGTAAGAAAATAATATTAATAGAGGATTTTTGTACACTAATTTGACTTAATTTTAGAAAAATACATCATCATTTTGTATTTCTAGAAACTACTTATTTTTCAATTTTGTAGCACTAAAAGACAAGGTATATCATTGCCACCTGGTTTTCAAGAAAATAACCTTGGTATCTTTTGAGTAATTGACTACTTATTACTTAAATTAACTAGCATTCTGATTATTAGTCTCTATTAAGCAATTCTAAATCAGTTTGTTTGTAACAACATGGAAGAAAGAGTGCCGTGTGTTGTTTTTTTTCTTTTTGTCTTCTCATTTCATTTGATGGTTTGAATTTATCCTCAATGACTCTAGAATATGTTTATTTCTAGTTCATTTTGTGTCTTGAATAATGTTTTCTGTCATATTTTTGTCAGGCTTTCAGATTATCTTTATAAGTGAGAGATGTATTGATATATGGGAAATAAACCAGATATTAGGAGCACAGAGGCATAAGGCTGACTTCAAGTCCCAGATCTCCCATTAGCTAGCTGAAACATGGACAAGTTCCTAAAGTTCTCTAATCCTCAGTGTCTTTATAGAAAGAAACCTAGTTCTTGTACCTACCTTAGAGAACTGTTGAGTAGACTAAATATGAATAATGCATGGATGGCCATTGCCTAGGCTAGATATAAAGTTTGGGAAATGAAGTTTATCTCACTTTTTTGGTCATCCATATGGGCTCATCAAATAAAGTACACTGAAAATACAGGCTGTTAAGGCAGAGTTAATATATTGAGAGTACATAGCATACAGGATAAAGTAAAGACAGCAACTGTGTACACCCCCTAATGTACATCCCATGATCTTAACCTTGAATATCTTCCTGCTTATGTATCCTTTCTCTAGATAGAGATAGACAATGATGTATACACTATAGTAGAGTTTTCCTGTGAGTTTGGAATACAGAAGGAAACAGAGTAAAGCCGGGTCTTGAAGCACCATCTGAGCAAGCAAGATGGTGACCAGATTGTGCAACACACAGAATCAGTCTGTGTGTAATGTTTGCTCTCTGTTATATCATCAGAAGTTGAGACCTGTTCCATACAGGTTCTTCATTCTTTCCTAATTATTTTACTTATAGTCAAGATTTCTCCTTAGAAGCAGAAAAATGAATAAGAGAAGTATTTTTTTATTTCTATGGTTTTCTTCTTGCATCAAATACAATCTAATATATTTAAATTTAAAAAGGAAATTGCTTCTTTTCATATACAATCTTTTCACAACTTTCTTCTTTGAAGACACTGTATCCCAGATTCCTAAATATTTTCAAAATCCTCATGACTTACACTTCTCTTCCTATTAAATATTAATTAGTAATACTCTATGCATAAAGATCTAACACATAAACAGTCAAAAAGAGTCGACTAGCATTATAAGCAAAACAAAAATTTCTCCTATAGAAATTATTATACCATATGTTAAATTAATGAATTTTACTTTGTGTATCAATATTGAGATTTACATTTGGGTTTGATCCTTGGTGACCAAAAGTTCACATACAATAAGAACCCATAGCAAATCTTTTATCAGAAACAAATATGGTATTGCTCTTTACTAATGCTCTTGGATTTAATCTAGGCATTCTACCCCATCCCATCCAAAACCCATCATTTCTCCGGTTTTACCAAATCTTTTCTATATGCTCCCCATTTAACACAGAGCTTAATGATGGGCTTATAGGTTACTGATTCTTGATCATTCAGGATCCTTCAGATTCAAAAGTTGTTATTAATTGTAATTAATTAATTGTAATTAATTATTAATTAGTTGTTATTAATACAACTATGGAAATACTCTTGGTAGAGCTACCTTAAAAATGCATACATAAGAACTTTTACTAATATATCTTTCTCCAAACCTTCCAAAAGTCTTAATTCAGCCACTATACCCTTAAGGGCTACAAATTTCTATATATATCTCAACATCTTGCCTCCCTGGCTAAACCTTAAAACCTTAGATTGTAGTCTTTGCTGTATCCTGTAGCGTTTTTTATGCTTTTAAGTTCAAGTACAAGCATGCTGATGTTTGAGCCTTCAGTCTTATCAGAATGGGTCTTGGGTTAACACCCTATTGATCTCTGGATCTCTCTTTCTTAACCTCAGGTTCCCTCTCCTCCCATGACTTCATCACATATTCTCAACTTCACTTCACATGGTATGAAATACAAGCCTGTCATGAAATAGCTATGCAGAGAGTTGTTGTATAGCTTGTTCAATTCTTGCATGTTCAATATTCTTTTGCTTGGATCATAGCATAGAAAATATTTAGTTTAATTAATGCATGCTGTCAGTTAAAGTAATTTTTATATAGCTTATTGATATTTGAATACATTATATGCAAACATTATTACCTGCTAATTTACCACCACCTTGTTGAAAGATGATAAAAATCTTACTGTTTATTTTGTAAGACTTCATTATGCTGTTAACCTTCTATTCTTTCAGACCACTAGAAAAAATTTCCTTGGTTAAATCGCTCTTATAATAATGCCTAAAAATAAAAACAGTGATTTGTAATATGCCTCACCAAAAGTTCACTAACAGTAAATTATTTTCTAATGCTTGTGCTTGCAAAGGTTTTCATAAATATGTCCATAGAATATACAAACACTGATTTTTAACTAGAGGGTTTTTGGAAAATATTTAAGGAACTCATATAAAATCTGATCTTCGAAATATTTCAGTACCCTATTTTATCTGTGTTATGTATAAATACAAAAAAACAAGAAAAAAAAAACAAAAAAGCTGAGGTATTCAATATTTATCAATTAAAAAAAGAAATCTAACTCTTTCAATTATTGTGACAGTTTTAAAAATAACATCTTTTGTAATGCATTAAGTGGTTACCATGGTGAATAATTCTTTTACTAATATCCTTTTGATATAAACTATGTATGTACTATTTGGGGAAAATTGTTCTATTTCATTAAATGTCTTGATTTTTAAAAATAAAATACAAATGTTCATGATGACGGTCATGATGATAATTTGAAGAATAACAATAAGGTCATGAATGATTTCCCTCAGACATTGAAATATTCACATATCATTTCATAGCTGTGAAAATTATGGTGATATGCAGAGTGAAAATATCTGTAAAGCCTTAGGTTAAATCTTCTAAGCCCTATCAATGGAGAAAGATTGATTAGAAAATTTAATGATGTTTGGATTCAAAATTGGCTTAAGTGAAAATTTTTTACCATTCCTTTTAAAGGCTTCAACTTATTATATCTTTAAAAATAATAAATAGTTATTGTATATTCTGCTTACTCTTTACCAATCATTTGTTTCATGACTTATATCCAATAAGAAAAAAGGACACCTACATTGGGAGCTTTAAGTTATTATAGAAGTATGACTCTGGAAAGAAAAGCCATAAATATATAGCTTAAATGAAATGTAAGACAATTTGTCAGAGTTTCACACTAATGCAATATAATCATGCTAGTTTCTGAATTTAGAAAAAAAAAATCAGGTTTAACACTAAACAAATTAGTAGACTACAAAAGAGTAAAAGACAAAAAAAATCTTCAGTGGTAACACTTTTAAATGTCTTTCTTGTTTTTTTTTTTTTTTTTAAAGCAAATGATGTTATACTAAACATATTGTTTTTAAAGTGCTCTTTTAGAACAAACACAATGTATAATAAAACATCACATATTTTTAATATTAACGGATGTATTGTATGACTGCATATTGTTGTACTGGAATTGCTTCACAACCATCTCTTGGTATTTAGATAATTTCCCATTTATCTCTATTTTAAACAATGATACAATAAAAATTGTTTACCTGCTCCTCTGTATACCTCTACACTGATGTTCTAAAGATAAATTCTTAGATTTGGAAATGCTGGATGAAATAGTTTTCATACTTCTGAATTCAGTTCTGACATATAAAGATCTTGAAAGTCATCACTTCCAATCTTGGAATGAGAAAATAAGCTGAACAGACTGAAAATGAACAACTTTTCTTGGATACCTCAGATAACTGAGGTTGCAGAACAGAGCACCTCTCTGAAATCAGTAGATACATGTCACTCTTGAATCCTATGCTATATACTTAACATGTAGCAGAACCTGCTAAAGCCATAATCTGATAAAAACATTGCATGCTTATGGGCACCTGTCTGGCTCAGTTGGTAGAGCATGTGACTCTTGATCTCTGCATTTTAAAATTGAGCTCCACTTTGGGTATGGAGATTACTTAAAAAGATAAAGTCTTTGAAAAAAAGAAAAAAGAAAACAAAACATTGTGAGGCACCTGGGTGGCTCACTTGGTTACCTATCTATTGGTTTTGGCTCAGGTCATAATTTCAGAGCTGTGGGATCAAGCACCCCACTCCCAAAATTAGGTTCTACACTCAAAGGGGAGTCTACTAGAGATTCTCTCCCTTTCCTTCTGCCCCTGCCCCCTCTCTAAAATAAATAAATAAATCTTAAAAACATTTAAAAACCACATTGCATGTAAATTATAACAAATTGTGGGAGGCTGAGTATGGACTGGCACAGGAGTGAGAAATTGCTGAGGTTGCAATCTTACGGTGTGCAAAGGTAGAGAGGAAATAGGTCATGTGGACACTTTGGTGGGTTTTATATTCAGGAAACACATCAGGTTCTCACAGTAAATGGCCAAAAGATCCCCTTGTAACTATAATGCATGATGAAGAAATGTAATTGAAATAAAGCCAGAATATTCTCCATAAAATAGCTAATTCTCCAGGGGTGGGAGGAAGAAAAAAACAAAAAACAAACAAAAAAAAACCTTTACCAGGGCCTTATCTCACCTGAAGGAAGAGCATTTTCCTGACCCAGAGCCTGCAGCATATTGTCCTATCTAAGGGGAGGGAGAAAAAGACTAAAAAGCACCTGTGAAGGTCACTGCCAAGGAACACAGCCCCATTTTAAAAATATTGTTTAAGCACAAGATTATAGAGGGCTGTCCTCCCCACTCCTTATACACCCCCAAAAGAATGCACACTGGTGAGAAATTGTCATTGCTAATGTGTTTAATCGACCTTCTCTTTCTGTTCCACTATATGGCACTTTTCCCTTTTCTAAATCTGTCACAAACTTATTCCAATAATTATAAAAAGAATCAATAAGGGAGTGTAAAGGGCTTTGGACAATTCCATTCCATCCATTCAAAAAGGAATTACAATCTTCATCAGGAATAGGTCAATAACATCAAATTAAATAATTAATGGAAAACTATCATGTTAAATTGTTTTCAGTAAGTACTTTTTTCAACTTTCCACTACATGAAAGAGAGTATTTTTGTTAAAAATGTATGAAGTTAGGAAGATTTGAATAGAAGTTACCCCATTCTTTAGAAGTTCTCAGTTTCATCTAGAGCTGTTTTTCCTACCCAATCCTTCTGTTGTTGCCATGCACTTATGTTTTTCTGATATTTCAGTTATTTTATGAGTGCAAATGTTCCAATGCCTGTCATTCTGATGTTAAAATTAGTGTAATCATCAACCTTTAAAAAAATTCCTTTTCCTTGGCATTCTATTCAAAAATTTCTAATGACTTCAATGTTTGACTGACAGTAGCTATGTAGAGCCATTTATTTGTGAGTCATAAGAAACTTAATGTCAGAAATTAGTAAAATTCTAATGGTAGAAAATTTATTTTATAGATATATTTTAAAAATATTTTTAGTATTTCATACCCAGAAAACTTTCATGCAGTTATTTTTCTAATACTTCATGTCATTTATTAAAATGTGTACCAGTGAAGCTTAAATTTCATATTCAAATTAGCCAATTAACAGTTATAATAACCAATAATTCTTGGTTATTGGTAACAAGAATATACAGGATATGGGTACCTTCATAAGTGGGAAAGTAAAAAAGAGCAAATATAAGATTTTTAAAGAATTTCTTAATTTGTATAATAGCCTCTCATTCAAACTGGGGAACTTTCAAGAAACAGTTATGAAATACTAAGGCTTCCAGGACCTTGGAATTTATTCAGTGAATCCTGTCACTTAGTGTAAAACTGTCATAGTTCACTCATACCCTTTCTCTTTAAATACTGTCATCAATAATAAACTACTCCTTTACAGAACAGTCTAGTCTGTGTATTGACACATTTTGATTCTAGGAAGATTTTTTTTGTAATGCGTTTTCTGTAGTTTCTTTCTCATTTTTTTTCTTTATTTTTTCCCCCAGCAAGAAAATTTTCCTTCCTTCCTTCCTTCCTTCCTTCCTTCCTCCCTCCCTCCCTCCCTCCCTCCCCCCCCTTCCTATATCCCTTCCCTTCTGTCTCCTTCCTTTCCTTCTTTCTTCTTTAATTTTCCTTTCTTGTCTTTCTTCCATAAATACTTACCAAAATCTTCCTTGGTACTAGGCATCATGATAGGTGCTATGGTTATGGTGATTAAAATAGAACCTCTATTTATCAGTAAGATATAGTGCCTTTGGCAGGTGCCATGAGAGCACACCAGAAAGGCTGAAAACTCAGTTACAGAAAGAACAGGAGAAATAGACATTGTGTCTCTTCTAAAGCTTGCAGCTTACCCTAGAAGTATGCGGACAGGAAGAAAACCGTTTTAGAAACAGTCATGTGTGAAGCCACTGAAGAAGAGGCCAAATACAATTCCTAGATTTAATTTTAGCAATCAATACTGCATATTTCAGTTTTCAATAGTCATATATGACTAATGTTTAATGTATTATTAGCAAGCATAGACGTAGAGCATTTCCATCCCCAGAGAAAGTTCTTTTCAACAAATTTGGCCTAAAATTTAACATTGTAATTGTTCCATATTTTCAATACCAATCAACTTTCCCAATGAGCTCTTGCTGTAGTAATTAACAATCTTTTCATTTTATTGGGATCTACAGTTCATTAATCTTGCTTTTATAAATCTCCCACTTTCCCCATGCCATCGTTTTCTTTCTTTCCCAGTTTAAGCATTATAGTCAATTATTCTCACATACTGAGTGTGGTCTCAACTTCCTTATGCCCATGTATTGCTTCTTTGTTTTCCATATTCTCTTGATAAAACCACAATTACAATTATCTGTCTCTGCCTGTACCTACAGTTAAACTCCATAAGCTGACCAACCTGAAGAAAACCATATAGTCATGCACACTGCTCACACTTTATTATGTGATCACTAATTACAGATGACTTTTTTATGATTTTTATGACAATCATACTCTATTCCTCTAGTCCATTTATTTTCCCACTCTCTTGAATAACTATTACATATGTTCTTCAAACTTCCTCAAACCTCTGCTTACCTCTTGACTTATTCCACTCTGAAAATAAAACCAATCAGAAAAGAACTTTGAATAAGCTTTCTCCACCAAGTCTAACAATCCACCTGCATTAAGTTCTGCTTTCTCTTCTATTATTTTGGATGAAGTCTCTGTGTTTAAAATGAATGCCAGCACTTTCACTGGGTTACTAGAAATCATTCTTTATCATTCACTCAAAGACTAGAACAAAATTTTCATGATCACTCTCTTGAATTGTCAACTTTTCCCTCTCCTCCAGAGCTTTCATGCAAAAAACTCCCATATTTAAAGTGGAAATCCACTTGACCCCACCAGCTTCTATGATTACTACTCTATTTCTCAATTTTGTTTGTAGAAAAGATCCTTCAAACAAATTTTCTGTGTTCACACTTTTCATTTCCTTTTCTACTGTCACCTGAACCAACTCTAAATAACCAGTCACAGTCATGAAGCTGCAGAAATTGTTTTTAATGTCATAAAAATATCTCCCTATTGCTAAACCCAATAATCAATTCTCATTATTCTAGTCAGTAAAACTCACAACAGCATTTGACATGATTGATCGTTTTCTGTCTCTCTCTCTTTCTCTCTCTGCTTCCAGAACAAAGCAATTTTTAACTTTGCTTCTTATTTAATTTTCCTTAGTTTTCTTTGCTGGTTTTCCTTCATTTCTCAGACCTTTAAGCTCTGCACTACTCTAGGAATAAGTCATTAGGCTCTTCTCTTTTCTCCCACCAGCCCCCTTATGTGAATCTGTGCAGCTTTTTAGGTCTAAACAACATCTATATGCTGACAACTTCCACATTTACATTCCACAATCTGGCTGCCTATATGATTTCCTCACTTGGATGTTTAATAGGCATCTTGAACTTAATATCAAAGTCAGCACCTACTTTTCCTCCCTAAAATCTGCTCTAGTCATTATCTCTTGGTTCTCTTATCCTATCCTTATCATTTATTGTTTTTCTATCAGGTTGTCCGGGTTTCTAGTCTTTAAACATTTCCAGCATATTCTTACCTTTTGGCTTTATGTGGATTTACACTGTCTTGCTGTTTCACCTGTGTCTAGGTCTCTGCTCAAATGTCAGCTTCTCAGTGAGATCTCCTCCCTAACATTTATCTATTTTTCCTGATTTTTTCTTTATAACATTTATCCACATGCTACACATTTTTACTTTTTAAAAAGATTTTTCATGAAGAAAGAAATATAAACGTTATGAAGTACATACATATTTCTCTATTTTGTCATCCACATGCGAGAAGAAGGATATGTATAGATATTCTTTGACAATAAATACTACTGATTAGTCTGTGAAAATTTTTGTTCCCAGACTCATCGTTGCTAAGTAGCCTATATGTATATATACACACACACACGTGTGTGTGTGTGTGTGTGTGTGTGTGTATATATATCCTCCTCTACATCTATATTTAACTTTTTGTTATCTGGATCCTGGGTGGTATTGTAACCCCTTTAACTATGAAGAGTAATGCCCTCTAAGCTTATGTGGAAATATACTAAGATTGTAAGAAGGAGGAGTGGCCAGATAATAGGAGGAAACCCAAAAGAGTAATGCATTAGAAATCTGAGGAAAAATACTGCTTGAAGGTGGAGGAAGGTGACCGGTTTCTTCAAATAAATAAGCTGCAGTGAAATAAAAAAGATATGAAGAGAGAACCTATAGATTAATAATAATTTAAGAGATGAATCAACAAATTGAAAATTATGTCCTTTTTTGGATTCTGATTCAAAAGAAATCTTAAAAATGTATGAGATAATGAGAGAAATTTGTAGTTATGTATATAAAAGGAAATTTTTTGCTTTAGAGATGCATTATACGTATTTACTGATAAAATATGATGTCTGCAATTTGTTTTAAAATAAGACAGTAGGGGGAGATAACATGTGAAGATATATATGAAACTAGAGTAACCATGAGTTGGTAATTTGTTGAAGCTGGGTAATAAAGGCATGAAAATTTATTATACTCTATATCTTTGTATATGTTGGAAATTTTCCATAATAAAAATTGAAAAATATGGAGGAGACAGTGATGAACATTCCACTGAAATATATTTGGGACACTGAAATATATGCTCTGTATTTCATGTCATTTTATCGGAGTTATATAATAGAGCAATGGCTGCATTAAAGTTAATAAGATGTGAGTGGTAAAGAAAACAAACAGAAATATGGAGTAGATAAATGAGTTAACACAGCACTTTAGAAATGTGCCTTAAATTGCTTTTATTCCTGCAACCAATATCCATGCAGAGCACAAAACGTATGTTCACCCAGTGCATGAGGTAGCATGTATAGTTGCCTAAAACCAGAAAATAAAGACGACTTTGAGAGTTCAGGGTCAGCTGTTAATAAATTAAGAGATAGGTGGTAAGACTGGATATCTTATGTTTAGCCAGAAGAATGGATTTCATTTTTATCCTCATTACCTACTTTCTGGCTGGGGGAGTGGAACAAAATTTTAGAGAAAGATAAATAGAAGGTCCGTTTGATTTTTTCACATACCTGCTTACCAGTGTTTAAGATATCTTTAAAAAAAAAAAAAGAAAGAAAAAGAAAAAGGAACCTTGTGTGACCACCACCATTTTTCAGGTTGTAGTTATAAAATGGTAACTATTACGTACATAATGTATCAATGGACGCAAGGACTACAAGAGAGATATTGGGATGATGTATTTGTTTATTCTTTATTATGTTAGTCACCATACAGTACATCATTAGTTTTTGATGTAGTGTTCCATGATTCATTGTTTACGTATAATACCCAGTGCTCCATGCAATACATGCCCTCCTTAATACGCATCACCATGGAACCTGAGGCAGAGAATAAAAACAGAAAATTTTAACTAGACTGTGACTAATTTATACATCACAAATTGATTCATTAATCACTGGATTGGACTAAATTTAACTGAAAGCAGTTAAGTTATCTGTCATTAGACAGACTGGGGACTCAAAGATTAAAAGTCAGCTCTAAAAATAAAGAATAGCCCAATTCCTAAATCTGAATTAGTGAATGAACTAGTTAGTTATGCCTCTTTGAGACAACTGTAGGAAAAGTTTTTTAATAGAAAACAAGAAATAAGGTGTGATATCCATAAGGTAATTTGGGATTAGGGGTTGGATCAAGATAAATATTTTACTTAATTCAGGAGATAATCATGTTTAAGAGCCAATGAGAAAGATCCATTGAAAGAGATTTTGAATATTCAAGAGGAGTAAGAGATAGTGTTAATTTAAGTTTCTGACAAGCCATGAAAAAAAAATTAAAGGAGATAGACATGAAGTTATTGCCATTATGGGAGATGGCAAGATGGGCTTAATATAGGCAGGTTAATAGGTAGCCAAATGAAAGGGAAAATATTTGATTTTGTGGTCACCCAAATCCATCTTGGGATGGATTTTATTTTACTAATATATTTTACTAATATATCTTCTGAACCAATTTGTTGTTAATTCTCATTGGAATATTTTCCAATCTTAAAAAAAGAAGGTTGAGGGGATGAATAATAGAAATGTTACATAACTCAGTAGGGATATTTTAAGGCATATTTATTTTTCATATTTTATTTTGCATCATGCATATACAATATGTGCACAAATATGAATTTTGGAAAGTTCTGCAAATATAAAGAAACAAATATTAATCTATCCTGTTCTTTAATTTGAGTGATGATTGAACGGATGTATTCAGTTTGTGAATTTATTAAGCTATGTACTTAAGATAAGTGCACATTTTAAAATGTTTATTACATGCCAGTAAAATGTTTAAATATTCAATACTAACTTCCCAGCTCAGAGCAGTCACATATACCATAATTAATGTTTGGTGTTTTTTCTACGAATGTTTTATAGTATAAATAGTAATCTCTATTAGAGGCTAGAAAACTATGGACTGGAGCCAAATCCAGTGACTGATTTTTTTCTGTTGATATATAAGTTTTATTGGAACTGAGCCATACCATTTGTTTATGTATTGTTTTGGGCTATTTTTGCCATTCAGCAGCAGAGTTGAATAATTGTAAAAGACATTTTAAGGCCCACAAAGCATAAAATATTTACTATCTCACCCTTTACAGAAAATGTTTGCCAATTCCTACTATACACTCAGTTCTTTCTTTTTTTTTAATTAAATGGAATACATCATGTATGTATATAAATAAATATATTTAATTTAGCTGCATCATACTTTACCAAATATAATTTTTTATTTTATTTTTCTGTGTTCCAAGATTTACTGTTTATGCACCACACCCAGTGCTCCATGCAATACGTACCTTCCTTAATGCTCACCAAATATAATATATTCAGTTATTTCCCAAATTATGGAAGTTTTTATTTTAATGTTTTATCTCTTTGCTCCTGAGATTTTTGTTTAAATTTCATAATATTTTCCGAGGAATATATTCTGAGAAGGATAGACATTAAAACAAAAGGCACAACTTCATAAACCTTCTGAGTATGTATTAGTAAATTGATTTCCATATATATTCCACTTGTGTGCTTCCCATCAGCAATCATACAAATATTCAGGAACCATTTACATTGTTTTCTGCAATGAGTATTACTATAATAAAAATAGCCTTATTAAACATGATATGGTTTGTTAGTTAAAAATAATTTAAACTAGAAAATCATAGAAATGCATTATATACATCACTTGTCGTGTCTATTTTTTACAGAAATTGTAATTTTTACAGAAATTTTACGATAACCATGTATCATTTACCAATATTTTAATTTTGGTCTAGGCACTTACCTGAACTTGATCAAAATTTGCTTTTCTTTAAACTTCCATAAAAATATTACAACTATATTATCTACAAGTTTTAGTTATGTTCTTCTCCAGTTCAGTTAAAACTTGAATATATGTTTGAAGCAATGATATGTTCTTCTCCAGTTCAGTTAAAACTTGAATATATGTTTGAAGCAATCCTGGTTTTAGAATAATTTGAATATTTACAATTTTACTGTAAATTTTCCACAATACTTTTGACCAAACCTTATTCAACACCTTTTAAAAAATGAATGAGAAATTGAGTCTTTCCAAAATGTTCAACTCATTTTCCACAGAAACAAAGCTCTCTTATCTCAGCCGTAGATCATGGCTTATATAATAGTTAATCAACATATATAATTTGCATATGTATTTGAAATAAGAGGCGCCTGGGTGGCTCAGTGAATTAAACCACTCTTGGTTTCTCTTGGTAGACTCTTGGTTTCAGCTCAGGCATGATCTCAATCATGCTATGATTGAGCCACATGGTGGGCACCGTGCTCAGTGAAGTCTGTTTGAAATCGTCTCTCCAGCTCCCTCTGCCCCTTCCACTTGTACTCTCTACCACTCTCTCTAAAACCAATAAATAAATCGTAAAAAAAAAAAGAAAAGAAAAAAGTTAAAATCTACCAACTGTTGATAAGTATACCACTTAGTGCAACATTCTAGTACTTAACCTATTAACCATGATAATTCTTTCAGTGGGTATCAATGACTATATTTTACAATAGAAATAGTAGGCTTTACATTGAATAGTTTTTTATGTTAACTAAGTCATTTTACGAGTTTTTAATAGGTTTTGAGTAATATGTATGTGTGTTTGTATGTGTGTAATGCTAATCAACTTTTTTAGAAATATATTTCTCCCTTTCCTCTTTTCATTTTCATTTTGAGACCATCTAGAATTTTTATTTCCAAATTATTGCCTTTTAAAAATTTTTCATCAGTTAGACTGAACAAATTTTAGTTTATTTTCCAATATCATTTCTTGTATCTCGTGTTGTTTTTAGATTTTTAAAAATTTGTATTTTTAGTTGTAATATGGTGAAAATATTAAACAATGTCATTTTAATACGTGAAAATATATGAATGATTTTTTGTTCAACAGAACTAATGATACTTTGGGCTTATGTGTATGAGTTTAATGAGCTGTTCATATATGCGTCTGTCTGAAAACGTTTAGCTATATTTTAAAATAATACAATGGCATATGCTTAAGGATATTAGTAAAATAACATTAGCCCTCATAATATTTGTCAAATATATTACAGTGAAATCCTTGACTAAAACACCTACTGAAATGTAATAAATTGGTGTTTCCATATATTTTAAAACTCCCATAACTTCTCTAGATAAGTTTGAAGGGTCTTCCTTTCACCTAATGTATTTGAATATCATCATATATAGAGTTATTTTCAAAATCTGAGTTATAGTTCAGTGCACAAAATATTATGTAAACTTATCCTGAAAACATAATTTAAGTTGACGGAGAGTTAATCTGAATATAGATCCACATTTAACATTACCTTTCACATGATGTTACATTAGGTCAAACATGGTACTATTGACATTATTAAAGAATCATAATAAAATGCCTACCTCTGATAAATATTTGAAATGTGTTATTTTGATTTCCATTTTTGAAAGAAAATGTGAAGCCATATTAAAAAGAAACAATTTAAATACAGTTTACTTTAAACCCTTTATAGCTTTATTGAAAGTCAAGATATGGACACCTGGGTGGCTCAGTGGGTTAAGCCTCTGCCTTCGGCTCAGGTCATGATCTCAGGGTCCTGGGATCGAGTCCCGCATCGGGCTCTCTGCTCAGCGGAGAACCTGCTTCCTCCTCTATCTCTCTCTCTGCCTGCCTCTCTGACTACTTGTGATCTCTCTCTGTGAAATAAATAAATAAAAATCTTTAAAAAAAAAAAAGTCAAGATATGACAGTTTTAAACCTGATGGTTACTAGAGGAGAGGTGTTGGGGGACTGGGTTAATAGGTGATGGGGATTAAAGAGTACACTTGTCATGAGCACCAGGTGCTGTATAACTTAGTTTCAGGTGTACTGAAATAATATAATGTTATAGTATATAATAATATATTCAGTACACCTGAAACTAATATTATATTGTATGTTAACTAACTGTAATTTAAATAAAAACTTAAAAAAAAAAGACATGAGAGTTTTAGTTTCAAAATCAGAAGCCCTCTCTTTTTACATCATTGCAAAGTTAATAGCTCAGACAAAATGACATTTTTCTTTTTTATTTTATTTTATTTTATTTTATTTATTTATTTGACAGACAGAGATCACAAATAGGCAGAGAGGCAGGCAGAGAGAGAGGGGGAAGCAAGCTCCCCGCTGAGCAGAAAGCCCCACACGGGGCTTGATCCCAGCACCCCGGGATCATGACCCAAACCAAAGGCAGAGGCTTTAACCCACTGAGCCACCCAGGTGCCCCCAAAATAACATTTTTCTAAACATTTTGTCTCTGTGAGAAATTGAAAAAGAGTAAGAGAATATCAATTACAAGAATGGCCTAAATAAAAAATAAACGACAGAAGCAATAGAATCTCAATACTACTGCATTGCAGTAGGATACATGTACCATTAGAAATGACTTACTTTAGGGGCGCCTGGGTGGCTCAACGGGTTAAGCTTCTGCCGTCAGCTGGGATCATGATCTCAGGGTTCTGGAATCAAGGTCTGCATCGGGCTCTCCGCCCAGTAGGGAGCCTGCTTCTCCCTCTCCCTCTGTCTGCCTCTCTGCCTGCTTATGATCTCTCTCTTTCTATCAAATAAATAAATAAAATATTTTTAAAAAAAGAAATGACTTTCTTTAGAACGTTAGAAATGTCCTACATACATAATGTGTAAGGAGCAGGAAACATGTATAAGGTATGTGTAACTTTTACTAAGGATGTCTCAGCGTGAAAGAGAAATTTCAATCAGTTTCCATTCTGTACTGCTGAAAATATGAGTGAGGTCATATCCACAAAAGCACCAGAAACTTATACAAATTTCAACCAAGGTATAATATGGTATAATAAACTAATTGATGAAAACCCAAGGGTACATATAAAAAGCCCAGGGATTCTTTTTGCTATTGGAGTTGGCAAATATATCTTAACCACATTCAGAACTATAGGAACTTTGGTCAATTGACTTCTTTACCATCCAAAGACATTTTTGTTTTCAAAGGCATTAAAACAATGATGCAAGTAGACAGATTTACTTTTTATGATAGTGGCACTTTGCTAGTAGAGCTTTCCAATAAATTCCAAATCATCTTCTCAAAATTCACATTGGAACAGGAAGACACTGATTATCCACTGGTAGTAATCAGTCTTTTTGTGTTTTTGACACAATTCTGAATATAAGAAATTGAGTGGCATAATTGAAGAAATTAGAACATTCAAAAGCAACACAAAAGAAGTCATCATTAATTATAGTAAAATTAAGTGCTAAAGTATAAAAATATCTTCTACTGTCTATCAACACATCTAAGTTAATGTACTATTATGTGTTTGGTTGTCCTTCAACATTTTTATGTCACTGTTTGAATTAAACTATTAAATTGCCTAAATTCCTTAATGCAAAACTGAACCTCACAATGACAAAATTTGCCTTTCCTGATTAGGGAGAATTTTTAAAAGATTTTAAACAAAGAGAAAAATAGCTAAAAGCTAGTTGCATTATTTCCTCCTCACAATTGCTTGAGCATTCTTTTGGGAATTAATACAACTGTCAGTGCAGGTGGCACTACCAGCTAAATAGGGTGATTTGAATTAAGTGATGGATCTACCCAGAAACATGTCTCAACCTTGATTTTCTGGATTTCATCGATTCTTACTATTTTAGAACTATGAAAAAACTTACAAACCAAGTTGCAAAGGTTAGAGCATAAAACAAACAAACAAAACTTGGGAGAAAGACACAAGATTTGATGTTTTTAATTGAAGTGAGGTTTTTAAAAAAAATGTCTGGCTTGAAATAAAGCAGAATAGAGGACTTGTGGGCATCAGGGGAGTGAAGAGGGTAAAAATTCATACCGAGAGATGTTGCCTACAGTTGCCAGTTTAGAATTATGCAACATGAGTATGCATACTATATACAAATTCTTGGTCTAAATCTAAAATTTCAAATTTGAGTGTCCTTTAGGAGTTCAACTCGAACAAGTATCGATTTTATTTCTTTTAACTGGCATATACTGAAATATTTCACATTATGAAAGCACAGGAACACAAGAAAAAAAAATCTCAAAACTTAAATTTCAAATGATTAATCTTAATATTTGAGCTAATGTTATTTTTAAGATACTTATTTGGGTTTGGGCATAGTAATATATTTTTATGGTTTAAGATCATTATGAAACCAACATGCAATAAAATTACTCTCACTCTGTCAGTGTCCATAATACCCATTAACTTCCTTCTGTCTTTTTTACAAGGGGTTTATCCATATATAGAATTTTTCATACTTTGACATATAAATAGTGAAATGCTGTACACACTCTTCTTTATTATCTTTCTAGTAATTAATATATAGCTTAAAGATGTTCGTTGCTGTAAGTGCATGCCTTTTTTTCCCCTAGTAAAAACTCATTTACTGAGATAAGATTAACTTCTCTTTCTTAGCATAATGTCTCCTAGGTTTGGTCATGTTGTCACAAAAGGCAAGATTTCCCTCTCCTTAGAGACTGAATGATATTCTGTTATATGTAAATACTGCATTTTCTTATTCATCTTTTAATAGATGTTAATGTTGCTTCCATATCTTGGCTATTATGAATACCACAATGAGCATAAGAGTGCAGATATGTCTTAGGTATCCTGCTTTTAATTCTTTTGGATACCCAGAAGTAGGATTGTTGGATCATATGGTGGTTCTATTTTTATCTTTATGAGGAATCTTCATACTTTTCAAATAGCTCCTGCACCCGGTGCCCACAGTAGCCAAACTGTGGAAAGAGCCAAGATGTTCATTGAGACTTGAATGGATAAAGAAGATGTAGTATGTATGTATGTATGTGTGTGCATATATATATATATATATATATATATGCACACACATAGGAGTGTGATACATCAATCAGAGAAAGACAATTACAATGTGGTTTCACTCATATGGAATATAGAACACAGTGCAGAGGATCATAAGGAGGGAAAACTGAGTGGGAAGTCATCAGAGAAGGAGAAAAACCATGAGAGGCTCTTAACTCTAGGAAACAGAGGGTTGCTGGAGGGGAGATAGGTGGAAGGATGGGGTAATTGGGTGATGGGCATTAAGGAGAGCACATGATGCGATAAGTACTGGGTGTTATATGCAACTGATGAATTACTGAACTCTACTTCTGAAACTAATCTTGTACTATATGTTGGCTAATTGAATTTAAATAAATAGATAGATAGCTGCAATCTTACCATCTTATGTTCCAACCAACAATGTACAAAGGTTGCCTTTTCTCCACATCTTTGTTAATGCTTGTTATGTTTTTTTTTTAATAGGTATAATTTTGTTTATTGAGATATAATTGCCATGTAACATTGGGTAAATTCAAGGTGTATAAGGTGTTATTTGATACATTCGTATATTTTAATATGGTTACCACTGTAGTGTTAGCTAACCTGTATCACATCACATTATCAATATTTCATTGTAGTGGAGAGCAATTAAGATCCAGTCTCTTAGTAACTTTGAAGTTTATAGTATTGTTGAGTATATTCTGTGGAATTGGAGTATAATGATGTGCATTAGATATACAGGGCTTACTTATCTACTAGTTACTAGTCTGTACCCTTGAAAAATATTTCCTCTATTTATTTACCCCATAGCCCCACCATGCTATTTTTTGTTTTTATAGGTTCAACTTTTTAAAATTCCACATATAAATAGTATCATAGAATATTTTTTCTCATATCTGTCCATGTTGTTGCAAATGACAGGATTCCCTTATATTTCTAGTCTGAATAATATATTATATGTATAATATATATATAATTGTGAAATATGTATATACATATATATACCCATATATACATATACCTATATATAAATATATGTATACACACACACATACACACACACACACACACACATATATATATATATATATATATATATAATCTCACATCTTCATTAACTGTTCAAGTTTGATTAAGCCTTGGTTGCTTCTGTAGCCTAATAGTCATGAAGTGATATCTTATTATAATTTTGATTTGTATTTCCCTGATGATTAGTGATGTTGAACATCTTTTCATATACCTGTTGGCCATTTGTATGTCTTCTCCGGAGAAATGTCTATTCAGGTCCTTTGCTCATTTTTTAGTTGGGTTATTTGATTTTTTGGCTATTGAGCTGTAAGATTTCCCTATATAGTTTGGAATTAACCCCTTATTAGATATATGGTTTACAAGCATTTTCTCCAATTCCATAGGCTACCTTTTTCATTCTATTGATTGTTTCCTTAGCTGTGCTGAAGTTTTTTAGTTTGGTGTATTTTCACTTACTTTTACTTTTTTTTCTTGTGTTTTTGGTGTCATATCCAAGAAATCATTGTTAAGACCAATGTCAACAGATGTTCTCCTATGTTTTCCTTTAGGAGTGTTATAATTTCAAGTCTTACACTTAAGTCTTTAATGCACTTTGAGTTGGTTTCATATATAATATAAGGTACAGGTCCAATTTCAATGTTTTCATGTGAATATCCAGTTTTCTCAACAATCTTTTGTTGCAGAGACTATCCTTTCTCTATTGTGTATTCTTGGTGCCCTTGTCAAAAATCAGTTAACTGTATATGTGTAGGTTTATTTCTGGACTCTGTATTCATCTTTATTATTACTCATGATTATTATTACTCATTATTCTGAGTTTTTATATTTCTGTTTGTGATCTTTTTATATATAAGATGGTAATTTACTAAACATTTTCTATAAAATTTTATTGAAGTATAACATATATTCTCTAAAGTGAACTAATCTGAAGTTTATACCTTGAGGAACATTTACAAGTTGTAGAGAGGAACATTCGTGATTTAGATAGATATTACTAGCACCAAAGATGTCTTCATTCCCTATGAAACCAAAAGTAACACTATTCTAACTTCAAGTGCCATGGGTCAATTTTGGAGATATTATGTTATTTCTATTTAGTAATGTATTACATGGTTATACTACATTTTCTTAGGCATTCTAGTGTTGAAAGTCATTTGATTTCCAGTGATGGCTATGAGTATTTTGTACATGTCTTTTGTTACATGCATTTATCTTCTCATTTTAGCCATTTTGTCCGATTTTATATATATACCTCAAACTTGTATTTTCACTCTGACTAATGATACTGAGCATCTGGAGAGATGCTTATTTAGATATCCTTTTCTTTTTTTTTCTGAGCATTTTTTCCATCTATTTCCTGATTTTCCTACTGTGTTGTATTTTTTAAATTGACTTGAAAAATGCATTTATATAATCCATGGCAATATCACCCTTTTGCAGTTATTTCACCCAGATGTACTAGGACCTCACATGAGATATTAAGGATGGAGTAAGAGGCTGGAGAAGGCCTTACTGATGGTTCAGACTTGGGAAAATACTGCAGCCTTCACCATGGGAAAGTTGTTAAGGCCTCCCTGGATTCCTCTTCCTACTCTTCTAATCCTGTAGATAAAAAGTCTTACTTCCCCCTCACATTTTTCTGGGTCATTCTTTTGAGAATAGATATAAATATCAGTGGAGACCACAGTATAAGTCCAGAGTGATTAAAGTGATGTAAATTGAGGATTCCTGGAAGATAAATCTTCCTAAGCACATGTCCTCTTCTTGATTTTCTGACAATTTCATTGTTTTTGTTTTGTTTTTTAAGCCTTTAGGGTTAACCTATCAAATGCCATTCTAAAATGTAAGTTGGAAAGTGAATCATTAGAAAATTGTTACAATGGGAGTTTAAAAGTAAAATAGAACAAAGCCCTAAGACAAAGAGACAGGAATTGATGGTTTGATCCAAGTGAGATTGAAAAAACAAAGAGAAAGAAACAAGCAAACAAAGGTGTTTGGCTGAAATAACATAAGGAATCACAGTGAACTTATCCTAGGGAGGGAAGAGTAGAGATGGTAACAATACATACATCATTACTTTCCCATGCAATTATTTTTTTCTCTGTAGTCTAGGGAGATTGCTTAAAGCCCTCATCTATTTTCTCTTAACCTCTATGCCCCATGAAGGGGAACAGTCTCTGGGGGAAAGGAAGGGAAAGTTGTGAAAAGATCCAGTACATTTCAGTGTGATTTTTCTTTGTTAATTAATTTGACTTCTCAGCTCTTGACTTTCTAGGTTGTTCTCTAATGCCTTCAAATACGTGGGAAGTTTTGTTTCAAATTTGTTTATTGTTTTTATATTTTATTTGTTGTTACTGTTTTAGTAATTTATCAATTGCTTTTTAGAGTTCTTTATGCAATAAAGTGTATCTAGTACTTACCAACCTATATGGAAGTATAATTCCATTGATGATTAATGATGATGATGATAATGTTTTTACAGACATAGAGAGAGAGTGTGGGGAAGGAAAGGGCAAAGGGATAGGGAGAGAGAGAAAATCTTAAACAGGCTCCATGCCCAGTATGGAGCCTAATGTAGGGCTTGATTTCAGGACCCCGAGATCATGATCTGAGTTGAAATCAAAAGTCCAACACTTAACTGACTGAGCCACCCAGGTGCCTCCATTGATTATTTTGATTTATAGGAAATATTTGATTATAATAGTCATCTGTTAAATAAATGTATTTCCTCTGGTAAATGTTCTTTATCTATTAATAGTCTTTGATACTCCTTAACTCACTTTTTTAAATTGAATCTTATCATTATGCTATGTTAGTTCCTTTTATCATTACCTTTTACTGAATTCCTTGGATTTTTCTAAATCAGTTATTTGCTAGAATATCCCAGTTTAGGAAAGGAGTAACATACAACATTATGACTGGCTTTACAAAGCTGATTTATAGGAAATATTTGATTATAATAGTCATCTGTTAAATAAATGTATTTCCTCTGGTAAATGTTCTTTATCTATTAATAGTCTTTGATACTCCTTAACTCACTTTTTTAAATTGAATCTTATCATTATGCTATGTTAGTTCCTTTTATCATTACCTTTTACTGAATTCCTTGGATTTTTCTAAATCAGTTATTTGCTAGAATATCCCAGTTTAGGAAAGGAGTAACATACAACATTATGACTGGCTTTACAAAGC